>NC_134691.1:22670289-22970289 GCF_050947455.1 Rhinoderma darwinii
AGCCTGACCAATGAAATTCATCAGTTTTTTTAACGGCCATGAAAAACTGATGCAAAATGGATGTCAAACGGCCATTAAAAACGGACAGACGGACTGGAAATGGATGAAAATTTAGAGACAAACTGATGCAAAATGGCCATGAAAAACTGACAGTTGATCAGTTTTAAATGGACATTTTTTTTCACTGTCGTGTGAATAAGGCCTAATTAAGACTGGCAACAAATTCCCTGAGGAAAAAGTATTTTTCTAGAGGAAAATAGACGTGGTGATTGCATTAAAACAGGTTGCTTCACCTTAAAATACACCAAAATCTCAATAAAAAACATTGGGTATTAATTTTTCTGTCACATTTTCTCAATTACCTATTGGCGGCCATTACAGCTGCCACCGATATTCCCCAGACTTCCATCTTTTCCGTCTCATGACATCCTGGCATTAGAACAGGGAGAAGTTTCGCCACATAACTAGGCAGGTTTAGGCTGGATTCACACGACCATGTTACATCCATAATGGACGGAACGTATTTCGGCCGCTAATCCCAGACCGAACACACTGCAGGGAGCCGGGCTCCTTGTATCATAGTTATGTACGATGCTAGGAGTCCCTGCCTCTCCGTGGAACTACTGTCCCGTACTGAAAACATGATTACAGTACGGGACAGTTGTCCCGCAGCGAGGCAGGGACTCCTAGCATCGTACATAACTATGATGCTAGGAGCCCGGCCCCCTGCACTGTGTTCGGTCTGGGATTAGCGGCCGAAATACGTTCCGTCCATTACGGACATAACATGCTCGTGTGAATCCAGCCTTATTGTTCAGGAATATGGAAAAGCTGGGTGATAAGCTTCCATGATGACACCCGATACTAAGAAGTAGGGAATGTATCGCCACATCGCTCAGCAAATTTACTATTCTGAGATTGGGTAAAACTGGGCCACAACTAATATGGTCGCCATTTTAGCTGCCATCCAACTATTTATGGCTTCCATCTTTCCTGTCTCCTGATATTAGAACAGGTTGAAGTATTGCCACACAACCAGGCAGGTTTAGCCCTCTTGCACACGACCGAGTGCCACTCGGGCCGTTTTTCACGGCATCCGAGTGGCACCCGCTAGTTTTTACGTACCCATTTACGTTAGCGGGTGAATCGGGTCTGTGAAAACTGACCTGACTCTCCGATCTGTGGAAAGATAGATCATGTCCTAATCTGGGTAACAACCAAGAAAGCCGCCATTACAGCTGCCACCCAACTTTCCTAGACTTCCATCCGTCCATGTCTTCTGTTACTAGAGCAAGGGGAAGGATTGTCACATAATTAGTCAGGTTAACCCCTTCAGGACACAGCCTGTTTTGGTCTTGTGGACACAGCCGATTTTTTTCAAATCCGACATGTGTTACTTGATGTGGTAAAAATTTTGGAATGCTTTTACCTATCCAAGTGATTCTGAGATTGTTTTTTCGTGACATATTGTACTTCATGTTAGTGGAAAAATTTGGTGGATAAATTAAATATTTATTTGTGAAAAACAGCAAAATTTTGCCAAAATTTGCAAAAATTAGCATTTTTCTAAATGTAAATATCTCTGCTTGTAAAACAGATGGTAATACCACACATAATAGTTACTAGTTTACATATCCCATATGTCTACTTTATGTTTGCATCGTTTTTTGAACGTCCTTTTCTTTTTCTAGGACGTTACAAGACTTAGAATTTTAGCAGCATTTTCTCACATTTTCAAGAAAATTTACACGAAGTACAGTATAAAAAATAGTGTTAGGACCGTGTTAGCCAGAAACAATATGCAATGTTATATACTTTTGTGTCAAGAAAGACAAAAGTATTGTAGGTATGATCCCTTTATTAGCTAATCATAAAAATGATATATAAAGCTTTCAGAGCACACAGGCTCCTTCTTCAGGCAGTTTACTAATGGATGAAGGTCATGCGTTTGTAAACTTGCCTGAAGAAGGAGCCTCTGCGCTCTGAAAGCTTCATATATTATTTTTATGATTAGCTAATAAAGGTATCATACCTACAATACTTTTGTCTTTCTTGACACAAAAGTATTTAACATTGCAAGAAAATTTACAAAACCTATTTTTTTATGGACCGGTTCAGGTCTGAAGTGGCTTTGAGGGCTTTATACATTAGAAAGTCCCCATAAATCACCCCATTTTAAAAACTGCACCGCTCGAACTTTCTTAACCTTTTAGAGGTTTGGGTGAAATTTACAAAAAAAATTTCCAAAATTAATTTGTAATATATTTTTTTTGTACCACAGAAGGTTTTAAAGAAACCACAGAGAGACAAGAGCTTATAGCCAAGAAATTATGTTTAAACATTGCACATTTTATTATTTAACATATACAAAAATACATTTATATAAAATACAGTATATAAAAAAGGACAAGACTCTAGAAAAAGTTTCAGGGAGCAAACATCGAAGATATCAATATGCAAAAATTGGTTTGGCTATATTATCCATAAACACAGAATCTTTCAAAAGTAGAAAAATACCTCTTGTGGGGCAAGATCACATTACAAACAGCCCAATATAAACAGAGGTATTGTATGGAGATCTAGATACCGAGTATTGCATCAGGATCAGCTACCAAAAATTAGTTACTAAGAGATAAGAGGTGTTGGATAAGGCTTACCCATATGAAATAGCAGTAGTGGTACGATGTGTGCTCCAGCACAAAAGCCCCAACGCGCGTTTCGCTATGGTATTGCTTCCTCAGGGGGAGATGTGTAACCAGAAGGTTTTACCCTAGAAACGCAACTCAATATTTATTGCCCAGGTTCTTCAGTTTTTTTAAATATCCCACATGCGGCCCTAGTGCGGTAATGGACAGAAGCACCGGCCTCAGAACCAAAGCGCACCTAGTGGATTTTGGAGCCTCTGTTTTATTTTTAAACAGTTGAAACCCACAAGAGTGACCCCATTTTGGAAACTACACCCTTCAAGGAATTTATCTAGGGGTATAGTTAGCATTTTGACCCCACAGGTTTTTATGATGAATTTAGTGGAAGTAGGCCATAAAAATGAAAATCTACTTTTTTTCTGAGAAAACATAAACATTTAAAATTTTTACAAGGAATAAAAAAGAAAGAGCACCCCAACATTTGTAAAGCAATTTCACCCGATTACGGCAATACCCCATATGTGGTAATAAACTGCTGTTTTGACACACGGCAGGGCATAGAAGGCTTTTTGGCTTTTCAAGCTCAAATTTAGCTGGAATGGTTTTCGTTGCCATGTTGCATTTGCAAAGCCCCTGAGCGACCAAAACAGTGTAAACACCCCAAAAGTGACCCTCTTTCGGAAATTCTGCCCCTTCAGGAATCTATCTAGGGGTATAGTGAGCATTTAGACCCCACAGGTCTTTTGCAGAATTTATTACAATTAGGCCGTGAAAATGAATATCAACATTTTTTCCACTAAAATGTGTCATTTTTTAATTTTCACAAGGGATAAAGGAGAAAAAGCCGCCCAATATTTATAAAGCAATTTCTTAGAGTACGACAATACCCCATATGTGGTCATAAACTGCTGTTTGGACACACGGCAGGGCTCAGAAAGGCAGGAGCGCTATTTGGCATGCAAATATTGCTGGATTGGTTTTTGTCACATTTGCAAAACCCCTGAGGTACAAGAGTACAGTGGAAGCCCCCAAAAGTGACCCCACTTTGGAAACTTCAACCCTCAAGGCATTTATCATTTTCCTGGACATATGACGGGGCTCAAAAGTAAAGAACAACATTCGCATTCAATGCCTATTTTGATGATTTTCACAGCATTGGTCCACAATTGCAAGACTCTGAGGTCAAATAGTAAAACAAACAACCAAGTAGTGACCCCTATTTTGGAAACTACACCCCTAAGGGCATTTTAAGGGGTGTAGTGAGCATTTTGACCCAAAGGTGGTTTTTCATTAACCCTTTCAGAACTGATCCATTTTTTGCTTTTTCATTTTCGTTTTTCACTCCCCACTTTCCAAGAGCCATAACTTTTTTTTATCATTTAAAGGACCATATAATGTACTGGGTAACTGAAAAAAATTCTTTGCGGGCTGAAATTGGAAAAAAACTGCGATTATTCCATTGTTTTTTGGGTTTGGTTTTTACAGCTTTCACTTAAAAACAACTTAACTTTATTCTGCGGTTCAATATGATTACGGTGATACCAAATGTGTATAGTTTTTTTTATATTTTACAACTTTTACAAAGAAAAAACAATTTGTTAAAAAAAAAATGTTTTGTTTCACCTAGTATTGAGAGCCATAACGTTTTAATTTTTTGGTCGATTGAGCGGTGTGAGGGCTTATTTTTTGCGGGACGAGCTGTAGTTTTTATTGGTACATACAACTTTTTGAGCACTTTTTATTTCATTTTATGTGAGAGCTAAGGTGACCAAAAACCAGTTAATTTCCCCAGCCCGATCACTTGTTCCTGTTCGTTGGTCCCGGGTGTCAGCTGTAATGCAGCTTATGGAGCGGGCACGTGAGTCCACTCCATACATCACCCCCCGCACCACGACATGCTATTACATTATGGTGCGCGAAGGGGTTCATGCACAGAAAATGGTGCAAAGTAAAAATTGAAATTTTCCACTGATATGTTGTGCCCAGTTTGTGCCACTGAAGACAAATACCTCATAAGCTGTTAAGATCGTTCTCCCGGGTATGGCAATGTCATATCTGTGGACTTAAACTGCTGTTTGGGCACGCTGCAGGCTTCAGAAGGGAGGGAGCGCCATTTGGCTTTTGGAGCGCAGATTTTGCTTGGCAGTTGTTCTGTTTGACGTTTTGCTGGTATTTCAGTTTATAATGTGGGGGTATATGTAATATGTGCGGAGTACATCAGGGTATATGTAAGCTGTGCCGAGAACCTCAGGGTATATGTAAGCTGGGCAGAGTACATCAGGGTATATGTAATCTGTGCGGAGTACATCAGGATATATGTAATCTGTGCGGAGTACATCAGGGTATATGTAATCTGCGGAGTACATCAGGGTATATGTAAGCTGTGAGGAGTACATCAGGGTATATGTAATATGTGCAGAGTACATCAGGGTATATGTAATCTGTGCGGAGTACATCAGGGTATATGTAATCTGTGCGGAGTACATCAGGGTATATGTAATCTGTGCGGAGTACATCAGGGTATATGTAAGCTGTGCGGAGTACATCAGGGTATATGTAAACTGTGCAGAGTACATCAGGGTATATATAATCTGTGCGGAGTACATCAGGGTATATGTAATCTGTGCAGAGTACATCAGGGTATATGTAAACTGTGGAGTACATCAGGGTATATGTAATCTGTCCGGAGTACATCAGGGCATATGTAATCTATGCGGAGTACATCAGGGTATATGTAATATGTGTGGAGTACATCAGGGTATATGTAATCTGTGCAGAGTACATCAGGGTATATGTAAACTGTGCGGAGTACATCAGGATATATGTAATATGTGTGGAGTACATCAGGGTATATGTAATCTGTGCGGAGTACATCAGGGTATATGTAAACTGCGGAGTACATCAGGGTATATGTAATCTGTGCGGAGTACATCAGGGCATATGTAATCTGTGCGGAGTACATCAGGGTATATGTAATCTGTGCGGAGTACATCAGGGCATATGTAAACTGTGCGGAGAACATCAGGGTTCTCAGGCCTCATGCACACGACCGTATTTTTTCCCACCCGTAAATACCGGCGTAAATACGGGTCCTTGGTCACACGTATTCGACCTGTTTTGCACCAGTATTTACGGACCCGTGCCCGTAAATATGGGTCCGGTGTCACCCGTATTCCACCCGTATTTAGGGGCACGTTTTTGGCTGCAAAATAGCACTGCACTAATCGGCAGCCCCTTCTCTCTATCAGTGCAGGATAGAGAGAAGGGACAGCCCTTTGTGTAATAAAAGTTAAAGAAATTCATACTTACCCGGCCGTTGTCTTGGTGACGCGTCCCTCTCGACATCCAGCCCGACCTCCCTGGATGACGCGGCAGTCCATGTGACCGCTGCAGCCTGTGATTGACCTGTGATTGGCTGCAGCGGTCACATGGGCTGAAACGTCATCCAGGGATGTCAGGCCGGATGTCGAGAGGGACGCGTCACCAAGGCAACGGCCGGGAGACCGGACTGGAGGAAGCAGGAAGTTCTCGGTAAGTATGAACGTCTTTTATTATTTTTTTTACAGGTTGCTCTATATTCTGATCGGAATTCACTGTCCAGGGTGCTGAAAGAGTTACTGCCGATCAGTTAACTCTTTCAGCACCCTGGACAGTGACTATTTACTGACGTCGCCTAGCAACGCTGCCGTAATGACGGGTGCACACACGTAGCCACCCGTCATTACGGGAGCTCCATAGACTTCTATGGGCTGTCCGTGCCGTTATTACAGCCTGAAATAGCATATGTTCTATCTTTTTCAACGGCACGGGCACCTTCCCGTAAGAAAACGGGAAGGTACCCGTGGCCAATAGAAGTCTATGAGCCTGTTATTACGGGTCGTAATTACGACCCTTAACCCCTTAGTGACCAAGCTTGTTTGGACCTTAATGACCAAGCCAAATTTGTCAAATCTGGTATGTGTGACTTTATCAGAGAATAACTCTGTGAAAGTTTTGAATATCCAAGTAATTCTGACATTGTTTTTTCGTCATATGTTGTACTTTATTTTAGTGGTAAAAGTAGACTGATACGATTTGCGGAAATAACTTAAAAAATAGAAAAATTGAAGAAATTTTGTAAAAATTATCATTTTTCCCTATTTTTAACTGCAATATGTCACATATGTACACACATACTGTACAATTTTTTTTATTAAATATATATTTCCATCTCTTTACTCTATTTTGGCAGCACTTTTGAAAAAAAAAAAATAATTTTTGAGCAATTTAGAGGACTTACAAGTTAAGTAATAATTGTATAAATTTTGTAGTACATTTTGTTTTCCTGCACCAAGCCAGGTTTTCATAGGCTCATAGGTGTCAGAATGGTGGAAACCCCCACAAGTGACCCCATTTTGAAAACTAGACCCCTTAAGGTATTTATTAAGGGGTGTTGTAAGTATTTTGACCCCACAGTTTTTTTGTAAGAATTCATGCAAAGCAGGCATAAAAAAATATAATTTAACTTTTTTCATAAAAGTATCACTTTGAAGACCGATTTCTTTGTAAAGCGACCATGAGAATGAAGAAACACACCCAAAAATCTATCACCCTGTTTCTCCTGTTTTCAAAAATGCCCCCATTGTGACCCTAATGCGTTGCCTGGACACACGACAGGGCCCGAAAGGGAGGGAGCACCCGGAGGCTTTCAGGACTCATATTTTGCTTGAAAATGTTTTAGGCCCCACTGTACATTTGGAGAGGTTTTGAACTACCAGAACGATAGAAACTCCCCATAAACGACCCCATTTAGAAAACTAGACCCCTTAAGGTATTTATCTAGGGGTGTAGTGAGTATTTTGACCCCACAGTTTTTTTCTAAATTTAATGCATAGCAGGTGAAAAAAAATAAAAATTCACTTTTGTAATAAAAGTATCACTTTGAAGACCGATTTCTGTGTAAAGCGACTATAAGAATGAAGAAACACACGCCAAAATCTATCACCCTGTTTCTCCTGTTTTTAAAAATGCCCCCATTGTGACCCTAATGCGTTGCCTGGACACACGACAGGGCCCGAAAGGGAGGGAGCACCCAGAGGCTTTCAGGACTCATATTTTGCTTGAAAATGTTTTAGGCCCCACTGTATATTTGGAGAGGTTTTGAACTACCAGAACGATAGAAACTCCCCATAAACGACCCCATTTAGAAAACTAGACCCCTTAAGGTATTTATCTAGGGGTGTAGTGAGTATTTTGACCCCACAGTTTTTTGCTAAATTTAATGCATAGCAGGTGAAAAAAAAAAAAAAATTCACTTTTTTCATAAAAGTATCACTTTGAAGACCGATTTCTGTGTAAAGCGACCATAAGAATGAAGAAACACACCCCAAAATCTATCACCCTGTTTCTCCTGTTTTCAAAAATGCCCCCATTGTGACTCTAATGCATTGCCTGGACACACAGCAGGGCTTGAAAGGAAGGGAGCACCCAGAGGCTTTCAGAACTCATATTTTGCTTGAAAATGTTTTAGGCCCCACTGTATATTTGGAGAGGTTTTGAACTACCAGAACGATAGAAACTCCCCATAAACGACCCCATTTAGAAAACTAGACCCCTTAAGGTATTTATCTAGGGGTGTAGTGAGTATTTTGACCCCACAGTTTTTTGCTAAATTTAATGCATAGCAGGTGAAAAAAAATAAAAATTCACTTTTTTCATAAAAGTATCACTTTGAAGACCGATTTCTGTGTAAAGCGACTATAAGAATGAAGAAACACACGCCAAAATCTATCACCCTGTTTCTCCTGTTTTCAAAAATGCCCCCATTGTGACCCTAATGTGTTGCCTGGACACACAGCAGGGCCCGAAAGAAAGGGAGCACCCGGTGGCTTTCAGGACTCCTATTTTGCTTGAAATTGTTTTAGGCCCCACTGTACATTTGGAGAGGTTTTGAACTACCAGAACGATAGAAACTCCCCATAAACGACCCCATTTAGAAAACTAGACCCCTTAAGGTATTTATCTAGGGGTGTAGTGAGTATTTTGACCCCACAGTTTTTTGCTAAATTTAATGCATAGCTGGTGAAATAAAATAAAAAAAACACTTTTTATATAAAAGTATCACTTTGAAGACCGATTTCTTTGTAAAGCGACCATGAAAATGAAGAAACACACCCCAAAATCTATCACCCTGTTTCTCCTGTTTTCAAAAATACTCTCATTGTTGCCATAATCTGCTTATTAGACGTGTGGCTGGGCCAAAAAGAGAGGGAGCACCCTTTGGCTTTCAGGGCACAATTGAATAAATTCTAGGCCCCATATCATGCATTTAGAGGCATTGAGCTGCCTGAACAAAAAAAAACCACGCAGAAATGACCCCATTTTAAAAACGAAACCCCTAAAGGTATTCATCTTGTGGTGTAGTGGGCATGCGGACCAAAAATTTTTTAAAGGAGGAAATAATGGGTATCATTTCGGACACTATGGGTATATAATGTTTTCTTCAAGCTTTTATTACGTTTCCACATGAAATAGAGGAGACGTGGTAGAAGGTTATTTTGTTAGAAATATGCCACATTAATAAATTTGTGCGGCACAGAATAGAAGTGAAGCCGTGTATTCATAACGGATACATGTTGCTATAGACGTATTTGCCTGTACTTATGACTATGTCTTGCTGAAGAAGCAGTTGGTGCCATTATGATGTCATTGTGGACAGAATTCTGTCCTAATATAAAATCAGTCAGAGAGGAAAAAATAAACTGTACTGGAGTGACGGGCAATATCTTCAAACAAATGGAGGAAAATGTATCCAACTATGTTGCAAACTCGAGTCTGTTCACTAGATAGAAGAACACCTGCAGGGCTGTCATGACAAGGATTTTTTTTTTCAGTGACTGGTTGTACAACGTCTCTTTAGCTCCATCAATCCTTATGAGGGACGAATGTGCCAAGTGACGCGGTACACCATAACAGACCCCTGCCCGGCAAGGTAGGAACCGCTATGTGCACAAAACAACCAATCACCTACAGAATATATAAAAGGACAGTGTCCAAAACCATCTATAGGAACAGTAAAGGATCACTAATCCCCAAAATGAGTATTTCCAGAAGAACCGTAACAAAGCCCATGGTGTATTGATAAGGAACAGCTCGATTATTAGAGATCCTCCAAATAAAAAAAAAAGATCATGCCCGTATCACGGTACAGAATTAGGAATGTAACAGCCGTATGTGGCAGGACATAGTCATAAGAACAGTCAAAATAAAAAAATTGTGGATGTGGGATTTTGTACTGGACAATTAATTCCAGCACTTGATCACCCACAAATAAATAAAAAAAATCATAAGGGGTAAAATTAGTTTCACGGTCTGAAAAAAATGTGCTCTACAACCTCTCCCACAAGAAATAATCCCTACTTGGAAAGCCCACGAACTAAAAAGAAAATATAAAGAAATTGACTCCCTAAAAAGGCCCCCAACCCATTATTTTTTTTTGTGTTAAATTCTAGTAATTTGCAACCGTGTGAAAGGTTTCGAAACAGGGATAGTTACAAAGGGCTGGTTTTGATGGACACATGGGGCAATAAAAGCGGGTATCCCTCCTCCTGCCATGCCTGCTACATACCCGACACCTTTTTTGGGGATATTTTTGGGTCTCAGTGGAGGGAATAGGGTGTAAAAAGTGGCGCTCTGAAAGCCTGCGCACATCCTCAGATTCGCAGGATTGTGCCGGTATAGTGGACTCAAAAAGGAGATGCTCAATGACCTTCTCCTGAAATTGAAGGAAAGTGAGCGTTCCTTGGGCTTTTTTGAAAATAACAAAACTGTTATAGGTAGCAACCTGGATGAGGTAGATTGCTACCTTTTTGTACCAGGCCTTATTTTTGCGCTTCACCAGGTAAGGCTGAAGCACCTGGTCGGAAAGGTCTACACCCCCCATAAATTTGTTGTAGTCTGTTACACAGACCGGTTTCTGCTTTGCAGTGGTAGCCCCCCTCTCCGTAATTGCCACAGTGGTGTCCGTGTGTACGGTGACAGCATGTAGACATCCTTCTTGTCGGCCCACTTCACTGCAAGCAATTCCTGACTTGCAAGGGCCATGGATGTTCCCTTTCCCAAACGCCTGGACACCAACTGTTGTGGGAGTCCCACTCTGTTCTTCCGTACTGTCCCACAGGCCCCTGTATTTGCAGCATGGAGGGCTTTATAAAGGGCAACGCTGGTATAAAAATTGTCTGTATAGACGTGGTACCCCTTGTGCAGAAATGGCTCCATTAGGTTCCACACAATTTTGCCAGAGGTGCCAATAGTTTCTGGGCAGCCTGGGGTATAAATTTGGCAGTCCCTGCCTTCATAGATTTTGAAACCGCAGGTGTAACCCGTTGTGCTCTCGCAAACTTTGTACAATTTCACCCCATATCTGGCTCGTTTGGAAGGGATGAATTGACGAAAGGAAAGACGCCCTTTGAAGCTCATGAGCGATTCATCTACTGACAAATTTTTGTCAGGGGTGTACAACTTTAAAAATAAATCATTTAGAAGGGTGATTAATGGCCTTAATTTATTAAGCCGATCATAAGCTGGGTCACTTCTTGGGGGGACTTGGGAATTATCAGTAAAATGCATGAATCGCATTAGGGCCTCATAGCGGTTTCTGGACATCACTGCTGCAAATACAGGGGTAGCGTGGACAGCACTACAAGTCCAGTAGGACCGGACAGAGGGTTTTTTAACCAAACCCATATTGAGGGTAATGCCTAAAAATTTTTTTATTTCTGGGACACTTGTGGGGCTCCACATTCTGGAGTACATAGATGCAGGCTTTTGTAGAACAAACTGCCTAGCATACAGATTAGTCTGCTGGACTATCAAGTCTAGGACCGTATCACATATAAATAAATTAAAAAAATTATAGGGGGTAAAATTTTGGACGTCGACACTAATTCCTGGGGTCGCTTCAAATTGGGGTACTTGGGGGGAAAATGATAGTGCAGGATCCCACATCACGGGAGGGACTGCAACACTCGGCCCTGCACTTGACACCTCTACAGCGACTGACGTATCCACCACCATAGGACTATGGGGTTCAGCGGTGGAATTAGAATCGTCACTGTCACTGTCTGGAACAAATTCTGAAGCGGTGTCTGTTTCGCTTTCAGAAGTGTCGGAACATAGCAAGGCGTAGGCTTGCTCCGCGCTGTACATACGCTGAGACATATTTATAGATGTGTATGTATATATATATATATATATATGCCCTATAAGTCCTAACCCTAAAGTAAACCTAAAATCCTAAAAACGACACAAATTTTTTTATTTTTTTATATATATTTTTTTTTTATATTTTTTTTTTTTTTTTATATAACAGATGTAAAATTAATTCTAAACGGCCCTAAACACAAACGCTAAACTAGCCCTAACCCTAAAGTAACGCTAAACTAACGGTAAACTAGCACTAACGCTAAACTAGAACTAACGCTAAACTAGCACTAACGCTAAACTAGCGCTGACGCTAATCTAGCGCTGACGCTAATATAGATTTTATATATTATATATATATATATGTATGTATATGTAACGATGATTTTTTATCACTTTTTTTCTTTCTTCACAGCACAGGACTTAGACTGATTTCTCTCTCCTCTCAGAACAACTACAATGGGAGGAGAGAGAAACACAGCCCATGTCCTGGCTGTGTTTTGAAAATAACTGTCAGTGATCTCTGTGATAGGTTTTATCACAGAGATCACCTGATCAGGGACCAGTCACAACGGTCCCTGATTGTTGCTGTGCCAGATGACGACACAGGTAAGTTATGCAAAGCGCACTCGGGCGCCATTTTGGGGGGGGGGAATCGGACCGTGGGGGGGGGATCGGACCGGGGGGGGGGGGATCGGACCGGGGGGGGGATCGGACATGAAGGGGAATCGGACGGGGGGGGGGGCGCACTATTTACCCGTTCTCTCTCCTCTCTAAGGAGTTATTCCATGAGAGGAGAGAGAAATGGCGATTATCCGCCGGTTTAGCGTGAACGCCGTGAAATAGCGATTCACGGCGATCACGTGACCAGAGACCACTCGTTATGGTCTCTGGTCGTTGCCCCGAACTCTCAGCTACCTCCGGTAGCTGAGAGAACGGAGCCCCGATCATTAATTTCGGCGCTACTTTAGGCTAATGCGATCACGTTAAAAGGCGTCGCATTAGCCTAAAGCCCATTAGTGAGGAACGTAAAAAGGCGTACTGTTGGTCACTAAGGGGTTAATAATGGGAATTTTTACGGTCGTGTGCATGAGGCCTTAGTGTAATGTATTCTAACTGTCAGTGTGACACTGACAGTCACTCTAAAAGGAAGCCTATCAGGACCAGCCGGAGGATGCCGATATGCCACAAATCCCTTAAATGCGGCAATTGCAATAGATCGGCGCATTTAAGAGGTTAATTGCCAAAGTCAGCGGCGATGGACTGCTGTGTGCATCGGGAACAACGAAGTGACCTCCCGCCAGGACGTACAGTTGCTTCCTGGTGCGCCTAGGGGTTTGTGTGACAATCCAGGAGTTCTTTTAAGCTGATTTTCTAAGCGTTTTTTATTTTTGTAAGCGTTTTTGAAACGTATTTTCGAAGACCTTTTTGTAGTGAATGGAAAAATCAAGAAGTGACATGTCACTTCCTTTTTACGAAGGGTATTTTTATGAGACGTCTTTTAACTAAGCAGCGTAAAAATACACCTCGTATGTACTACACAGCGTATTTCCTATTGAAATAAATGGGAAGCTGTTTGCAGGCATATTTCAAGTATATTGAATACCAATAGCTGAATGTGAGGACATATCACACCTCCACTGAGGCAAGAATAACACCAGATACAAATTGTATCTGCAAAAAATGTATAAATCCTTTATTATAATGAAACATTAAAACACATTGGCCATCAAGACCTAAAATACAACAGACAATATTTCAAGTATATTTCGAAGCATAATAAAAGCTCTAAATACACCTGAAAAAAACACGCCCTAACTTTTCAGGAATCTAGGAAAGTTGGATGACAAGAAGGATGGTTACCAATAGAGCCGCACTCACTTTTCCTACTCTGATGCCTGATACTATACCATGGGGGATGTATCACCATATCAGTGGGCAAGTTTACTGTTCAGGGATCAGGTAAAGCTGGATGACAACCAATGCAGCCCCCATCCAACTTTCTCAGACTTCCATTTTCCCTGTCTCCTGATACTAGAACTGAGGGATGTTAACTACACAACTCGGCACACTTACTTTCAGGGATCAGGTAAAGCTGGTGACAACCATTATTGTTGCCATTACAGCCTCCTACAAAATTTCTCAGACTTCCATCTTTCTCCGTCTGAAATGTATTCTCGTCCCTAGCCCCAGCCCTTATTATCCCAGCCACACCATCAAACCTAAACCTCAAGACAGTCCCCTAATGCTCAGAGCTAGTGACCCACATGCCACCCCTAAATTGTTCCAAATACAAGTGCTCCAAGTAGACAGTGCACACACTCAATAAGGCCTTGTTCACACGAACGTGTTATACGTCCGTGTGACAGCCATTAAAACAACGGCCGTCCCACGGACCTATGTAATTCAATGTGGCCGTTTACACGGCCGTTGTTTCAACGATCCGTGTGAAGGGTCCGTGAGAAAATAGGACATGTCCTATTTTTTTGTGCTTCACGCATCCCTCCATAGACTCTAGTCTACAGTTTTTCACGTTCGAGATGTGCAACGCCCGTGTGAATCCAGCCTAAAACTGAGAAAGGTGCTAACTTGCAGCTTTTCCACACTGTTAGGGCTTATTCAGACGAACGGGATATACGTCCGTGCAAATCACGCGCGTCGCACGGACCTATTTTAGTCTATGGGGCTGTGCAGACAGTTGCGTGATTTTTCCGCAGCATGAGACCGCTGCGAAAAACTCATGACATGTCTGTTCTTTGCGCGTATTTTGCGCATCACGCACCCATTGAAGTCAATGGGTGCGTGAAAATCACGCGCACCACACGGAAGCACTTCCGTGGGACGCGCGTAATTCGCGCAAAAGCTGTAAAACTATGAATGAAAACAGAAAAGCACCACGTGCTTTTCTGTTTACAAACATCCAAACGGAATGTCATAATGGCGACTGCGCGAAAATCACGCAGCCGCGCATCATACGGGGCTGCCACACGGAGCTGTTAAGTGCCTTTTGCAGAAATCCTAGGAGCCGTGAGGAAAAAGAGCAGGTCATCCGCGTAGGCGGCGACCTTATGAGGCCTGCCTCCCAAGTCCAAGCCCATAATATCCGGGTTGGAGCGGATATGGCACAAAAAGGGCTCCAAGCATAAAATGAAAATCAATGGGGATAAGGGACAGCCTTGCCTCGTACCATTAGTGATTGCGAAGGAAGATGAAAAGTGCCCGTTAACCTTAACCTGAGCCGATGGGCAGGAGTAGAGACCCGAAATCCAGGACATCATATGAGTCCCCATACCCACATACCGCAAAGTTGCCAGCATAGAATCCCAGTTGACCCTGTCGAAGGCCTTCTCTGCGTCCGTCGACAAAAAACAAGTGGGAAGGGCCGAGACTGCTGCTTGGTACATCAAGTTAATCGCCCGCGTGGTGTTATTTTGCGCCTCCCGCAAGGGCATAAAACCCACCTGGTCGGTATGTATCACGTTGTGTAGGAGCGGGGTCATCCTATGTGCCAGGATCTTTGCAAATAGTTTCAGATCCACATCAAGTAGAGAAATAGGACGATAATGCTGGCATAAGGATGGATCCTTCCCCTCCTTGGGTATGACCGTAATGTGGGCCCTCAACGTGTCTCGAGGAATGGAACCCCCCTCAGTAAGTGAATTGAAGGCCCGGAGGAAGTGAGGCGAAAGCAAGTCTGAGTAGGTCTTATAGTATGGTAGGAACAAGCCATCTGGACCCAGCGCCTTCCCCGTGGGTGAGTCCTTCAGTGCCCATGACAACTCCTCCGGGGAGATGGGGGCCTCCAAGGCCGCAAAAGCCTCTGGAGGGATACATTTCATCCCCGAAGATACTGCTCAATCTTCTCCAGCTGACTACTGCCATCCGGAGAAGAGGATGCCTTCGGGAGATTGTAGAGAGAATGGTAATAGGCACGGAAGGCCTCCAATATGTCTTGTGGGAGCTGCAGACGTCTGTTATGTGAGCCTAGAACATGGGGGACATAGGTGCGTGAACGGGTTTTCCAAAGAGCTCGGGCCAGGGTCCTACCGGGTTTGTTACTAAATTAATAAAAGTGTCGTCTACATTTGACTAAGGAGGCCCTCGCCTTTGCAAGACAGAGTGAACGTACCTGTTCTCTCAACTGCCCCAGCTCCTCCCCTACCACCCGATCCTGGGATACCTTATGAGACTGCTCCAGTCGATGTATTCGGGTCAGTAAGTCCCGGAGATGTGCCGCCCGCTCCTTCTTAAGTTTGGCACCAATTCGTATAAAGGAACCGCCACCACACATTTGTGCGCCTCCCAGATACAAAAGAGTCCACCCCCGTCGTGGTATTGGTGTCAAAGTACTCCACCAGATCTCTGCGAATATCTGAGACCACCGTCGGATCCTATAGGAGCGATTCATTCAGTCGCCACTGCCAAGAACGAGGGTGGGCCGTTGTGCGAGCTAGAGTGAGAGTAATAATGGCATGATCAGAAAGCGTAATGTCATCTATAGAGGTCGATGTGAGGCTGGAGAGATGTGAGTAACGTAAGAAAAAAAAATCTAATCGGGAGTAGGAGTCGTGGGGGGCCGAATAAAACGTGTAGTCTTTGGTCGAGGGATGGAGAACCCGCCACGCGTCCACCAGTTGATACTCATGCAACAATCGTCGTATACGACGATGAGCTGACCTGGGTAGAGAGGAGTGCCCTCGCGAGGAATCTAATACGGGATCCAATGTAACATTTAAATCCCCCCCCCAGTATTAGGGTGCCTTCCAGAAAGCCATCCAGCGCCCCTAAAACTCTTTTCCAAGAAGGCTACTTGACCAGTGTTAGGGAGATAGTATGAGGCCAGTGTGTACTGGGTGTTATCCAACTTACCCTTCACGAAAAGGTACCGGCCCGCTCCATCCGTGCAGGTCTCCACATGTTCCCAATGGAGAGAACGTGAGATCAGGATGGAGACACCCTTAGTATTGGAGTCGGGTGATACACTATGATATCCATCAGGATAATTGGAGTCCGTGAGCTTTGGTAGGCAGTCCGCCCGAAAGTGGGTTTCCTGCAGGAATGCCACGTGTGCTTTTCTTTTCCACAGAAGACGGAGAATGGAGGACCTCTTTTCGGGGATATTCAGACCCTGTGCATTCAGGGAGACAACAGTAATGTCAGACATGGTAGTGGACTGAGGGATGGACAGAAGAGAAAAGGGAGAGAGAAAAAGAGAAAGAAGGAGAAAAAGAAGAAGAAAAGCTCCTACACAGGAGTAGCAGTACAGGAGCAACCAGAAAACACGATTTCTCTAAGGTCGGAGTACAAAATCTCTCCACTACTCAACGTGAGCTATGTCGCCCTCAGAGGAAGGCCTCCGACCACGACAGCAATGCAAAAAACAGTGTCTCAGAAATTCAGTAGTCAACTAGATATCTCAAATATATTGCGTCTAAGCCCCGGACTCACCAAATCAAATATTACAGGAACCCACCTTCCCCCACTTGGTTAAACAGTTGAAACATCCCCAACCGGTAAACCCCCCCGACCCACAGCAATACAAATGTCCTCAGAGAAACACCAGCAACGCCATCTTCACCGCCCTCCAAGAACCCTGTGGAAGAAAAAGGCGGGGTAAAGTGCAAATGTCCACATAAGAACGCCGAAGATCAATCAGTCCCTCCGCGGGGAACGCCGCCCTGGAGGCCGAGGTTCAACGGGCCCGACTCCACTGTCTCTGTGTATTTTTATTTATTTTTATTTTTTTAAATCTTTATTTATTTTTTTATTTTTTTTATTGGGGGGGGGGGGGTTTGCTCGCTTTATCGGCCTGATTCGTGCTTTCTCTCTGTGACTTGTCTGATCTCCGCCTGTTACTATGCAGTGTATTTGCTGCATTTTTTATTGGATCCTGATGTGCGTACTTTATGATATGTTTGTGCCTTGGCGTCAGCGTCGGTGACTGATGCCGGCGTATATGTCGTCCTGGCTCTTTACTCTGTGCTGTACGCGCATCCATTTACGGCCTTCGGGCTGTCATTTTCCGATTCTGTTTCCCTTGCTGTATCACAGAGTTCAGTTTGGTGCTATGTCGTCTTGCTGGGTTTGGCCGCCTTTGGCTCCCCCCATGTTACTAACGATGCTGTTTGCATCGATCCCTTTGGCTGAGTGGTTACCAGGGGGCCGGCTGATCGAATGGGCGTCTGTTCTGACGTCTTGTGTTTTGATTGGTGCGGCTCGATCACGCCTCCGGCCAGGGAGGTGGGGCTTGATGTGCATAAGATCCCAGTGTTCTGCCCGCGCGTGTTGGGACCGACATCAGATGTCTCACATGTGCCGTAACTGAAATTTAAACAGCATAATACATGCTGACCGGCCCTTTACCAATAAAGATTAATAAGACAAGATATACCCCTGAGGACGCTCCCCTACTTGGTGCAGAAACGCGTTGGGAAGTGGTCTTTTTATATCTGTGGCAGGCAAACCCATTCAAATATTTTGCCAGCACACCTAGCAGCTGTGAATGTGTGGGGTGTTTATTACATGCTAGGCACTTCTATTTTGGTGCTGACTACATGTTCACACCCCGCAAGCTATTGTGTGCAATCCGGATTTGCTTGCCAACGCCTGTAGCTGATTTCCTTGGCAACTTTTGCGCTACATTTTTTAATAATGAATTATGTTTAATAAAATTTGTTTTAAAACGTTTACACAGGCAGTTCTAAATACAATGCAAAAAACAGTGTCTCAGAAATTCAGTAGTCAACTAGATATCTCAAATATATTGCGTCTTAAGCGTCGGACTCACCAAATCAACTATTACAGGAACCCACCTTCCCCCACTTGGTTAAACAGTTGAAACATCCCCAATCGGTAAAAACCACCCCCCCCCCCCGACCCACAGCAATACAAATGTCCTCAGAGAAACACCAGCAACGCCCTCCAAGAACCCTGTGGAAGAAAAAGGTGGGGTAAAGTGCAAATAAATGTCCACATAAGAATGCCGAAGATCAATCAGTCCCTCCGCGGGGAACGCCGCCCTGGAGGCCGAGGTTCAACGGGCCCGACTCCACTGTCTCTGTGCGGGGATCGTCGCTCTGGAGGTCGGGGTTCGGTCAGCTCAACTCATGGACGAGGCGGAAGATGAGACACAGAATCTGGATATGGTCCTCCTCTGAGAGCAAACGGTGCTGGGGGTTCAGTCCAGTCCGGTAACCGCACCTGGGGATCTCCAAAAACCGAAAAGCCTCTTCCAGGTCATCCGGGGACCGGACCGCAAAGGAAATCCCCTGCCTGCGAAGGATGATATAGAATGGGTGTCCCCACCTGTAGGTTACGCCTGCCGCCTTTGTCGCTTCCAGTAAGGGGCGGACAGTTCTGCGCATGGAGAGTGTCAGTCTTGAGACATCCGGCAGGACTGTAATCTCGGTACCGTTGAAAGGAACAGCCCCCTTCTCCCAGGCTCTCCGGGCAATCTCCTCTTTCTGCTTGTAGAAATGCACTCTACATATAACATCTCTGGGTCGGTTGCCATCTCTATTCCGGGGGCCTGCCAGTGTGTGAACTTTGTCCATCTCAATGGGCATATCACGCGGACGGTCCAGGAGTTTGTTAAAAATGTGTGTCACAGCATCATAAAGTCCATCTGGAGGTACAGACTCCGACAAACCCCTCAGTTTCAAGTTGTTACGTCTCCCCCTATTTTCGACATCATCCAAATGCAGGGAGAAGTCCCGTAGTTGCGTTGCTTGAGTAGCCAAGGACTGTGAGAGGACCGAAATGTCCAGGAAAGATATGGAATGCTGGCGCTCCAAGGTTTCCACCCTTGTGGCCAGAGCACGCACTTCCTGTGTGAGTGCGCCAATGGCCCTGTCGTGTTTCTCCAACCGGGTGAGGCGGAGATCCAAGTCGGTTTTGGTGGACAATACTTTGACCATTTCCCAGAGTTCCGCCATTGTCCGTTCCATTGAGAGCGGGAGGCCCGGGGATGGGCCTGTCTGATGATCCCCCGTGTGCACTGGTGGGGCCGGGGTCCCCCTGAAAATGGTCGGCGTTCCCTGACTCTGCTGACAGTCCTGTGATATCGCCTGCCGTTGAACGGTCAGTACAAATGGCGCCTCATGCGCCCTGCCTGGCGGCGCCATGTGAGTCACCCCATGTCCGGGTGCTGGCTGGGGCTGAATAGGGGGAAAGGCCTCTGCCGGGATCGGTGGAGCCGGCCCTGGGAAATCTGTCCCACACTGACCTCTCTCCACAGGTGACATCTCCCCTCCAGGGGCTCGGGAGCAACAGCCAGTCTGCGTCCGACCAGAAGGGGAAGGAGGCGGAGAGATCCCACGAGGCGACGGAGTCTGGGTGTGGCCTGCAGGAGGAGAAGAAGAGGACCGCGGCGGAGTGTCGTCCAGGGTGGACCGAAGAAACCGGCCGTTGGATGGGGTGTCCGGGAGGTTCCTGCGGCTTTTTCCCCTAGTCATCCTGCATCTGGGACCGGTGAGTGAGCCCTGTCGGGCGATTTTCGGCTGGGTGAGTCCGGAGCTGGAGACGAACACGTCCTCACACTGCCATGCCTAAGCCACGCCCAATAGGGTTATGATCCGTGTTTACCCCCTTTGACTTATAATGGGTCCAACAGTTGTCTGTTTTACGTTTTTGTTTTACTGTAGATTTTTTACATTTCTGTTGCTTATGTAACTCAATCTAATTTCCCAATTTTAGACACACTGGATCCAATTTCATAGTAAGCCATTTTATGGCCTGTTTACATCTGCGTCTGTTTTTCCGTCAGAGGAGCAGAACAATGAAAAGACCGGAAGCGCCAGTTCCGTTGCATGATGGACACCATCGGCGCCCGACGGAACCCATTGACATTAATGAGCTCTGTCATGTTTAGGTTATGGTGCCTGTGGTATTTTGGGCTGGATCTGTGACGGAGGCCCCTAACCGGGCTTCCAATGCAAATGTTGTTTCCGGTAAAACAATGTACACCATGATGGAACCCGATGAAAGTCATTGGGTTCTGAAGGGCGCCGATGGTGTCCATAATACAAAGGAACCAGCGTTTACAGTATTTTCGTTTTTCTGCTCCTTTGACAGAGCAGTCACTGAAACACCAGCGCAGATTTAAACAGGCCCTTAGGGGTCCAGGGTATGATTACATGTGTTACATGTGTTACTTCTCATCTTCTCACCCCTGAAGTAGGGGAAAAAAGACATATATGTGACATGTCCTCCGTGACTGGTAAAGTGGTGATAACATGAACAAAAGTTCATTATCACCCCCCTGTGGTCACTGGTAGGCTGTACAGGGGGAGAGATGACTAAGGGTATGTTTAAACGCTGAGTCAAAAACGTCTGAAATTACGGAGCTGTTTTCCCCTGATTTTCAGACGTTTTTTAAGCCACTCGCGATTTTCGCAGCGTTTTTTACAGCCGTTTTTGCAGCTTTTTTCAATAGAGTCAATGAAAAACAGCTCCAAAAACGTCCCAAGAAGTTTACTGCACTACTTTTTCGCTGACATTTTTTTACACGGCTATTTTGAAAAACGGCCGCGTAAAAAAACGCCCCATCGGAACAGAAAGCAGATATTTGGAGGCGTTCTGCTTCCGATTTTTCGGACGTTTACGGACAGAAAAACGTTCTAAAATATCCCGTATGAACATACCCTAAAGGTATATTGAGATGTGGCGGTCTTATCACGGTCGTTATTGCCGCGACTACAGCAAAATTGCAGCCACACAGGAGAGCTGACAGTTCCTCTATATAACACCACACAGGAGAGCAGACAGGTCCTCTAACATACACCACACAGGAGAACTGACCTCTCCTCTATACTACACCACACAGGAGAGCTGACAGGTCCTCTATACTGCACCACACAGGAGAGCTGACAGATCCTCTATACTACACCACACAGGAAAGCTGACATCTTCTCTTCTACACCACACAGGAGAGATAACAGCTCCTCTATACTACACACAGGAGAGCTGACAGATTCTCTATACTACACCACGCAGGAGAGCTGACAGATCCTCTATACCACACCACACAGGAGAGCTGACAGATTCTCTATACTACACCACGCAGGAGAGATGACTGATCCTCTATACTACACGACACAGGAGAGCTGACAGCTCCTCTATACTACACCACACAGGAGAGTTTGACAGATCGTCTATACTACACCACACAAGAGAACTGACAGCTCCTCTATACTACACCACACAGGAGAGCTGACAGATCCTCTATACTACACCACACAGGAGAACTGACAGATCCTCTATACTATACCTCACAGGAGAGCTGACAGATCCTCTATACTACACCACACAGGAGAGCTGACAGGTCCTCTATATTACACCACACAGGAAAGCTGACAGGTCCTCTAACATACACCACACAGGAGAGCTGATAGATCCTCTATATTACACCACACATAAGAGCTGACAGATCCTCTATACTACACCACACAGGTGAGCTGACAGGTCCTCTATACTACACCACAGAGGACAGCTGACATCTTCTCTTCTACACCACACAGGAGAGATAACAGCTCCACTATACTACACCACACAGGAGAGCTGACAGATTCTCTATACTACACCACACAGGAGAGCTGACAGATCCTCTGTACTACACCACACAGGAGAGCTGACATATTTTCTATACTATACCACACAGGAGAGCTGGCAGATCCTCTCTACTACACCACACAGGAGAGCTGACAGCTCCTATATACTACACCACACAGGAGAGCTGACAGATCCTCTATACTACACCACACAGGAGAGCTGACAGATCCTCTTTAATACACCACACAGGAGAGCTGACAGATCCTCTATACTACACCACACAGGAGACCTAACAGCTCCTCTATACTACACCACACAGGAGAGCTGACAGATCCTCTATACTACACCACATAGGAGAACTGACAGCTCCTCTATACTACACCACACAGGAGAGCTGACAGATCCTCTATACTACACCACACAGGGGAGCTGACAGATCCTCTATACTACACCACACAGGAGAACTGACCGCTCCTCTATACTACACCACACAGGAGAGCTGATAAGTCTTTAACCCCTTTACCACGAAGGACGGATATATCCATCCTGTGTAGGAGTTAGTTCCTGCAAAAGGACGGATGTATCCTCTGATCGCGTGGGTGCTGCCAGTTTACCCACGCGATCAGCGGCAGGAGCACGGCTGTTATACACAGCCTGGCTCCTGCCGGAATCAAAGCGTTTTCCGATGCCGGCAGTTTAACCCATTAAATGCTGCTGTCAATAGCGACATCGAATGTGTTTGATAGAGGGAGGGAGCTCCCTCTGTCACCCCATCGGCGTCCCCGCAAAGAAATCGCGGGGCGCCGTCAGTTTTCCATGGCAGCCGAGGGCCTAACAAAGCAAATGCCTGTTAGGCATGGTTTTATATATTGCCTGTCAGTTTTACACTGACAGGCAATAATGCTTTGGTATACTAAGTATGCCAAAGCATTATATATGCGATCAGCAGATCGCATAGTGAAGTCCCCTGGTGGGAGTAAAAAGAAAAATGTAAATCAGTTAAATAAAGTTTGTGAAAAAATAAATAAAAAATGTACAGTCAAAATAAAATAAAACGACTTTTTGTGCCCAAAAAGTGGTTTTATTTAGTAAAAGTCTCAAAACAAATAACACATGCACATATATGGTATCCCCGCGGTCGTAACGACTTGAACAATAAAATGAACACATTAATGAAACCACCAGATGAACGGCGTCCAAAAAAACCACAAAAAACTACGGCAAAATTCTCTTTTCTCCCATTCCCCCATAAAAAATGTTATAAAAGTTAATCTATAAGTTCTATGTACCCCAAAATAGTACTAATGAAAACTACAGCCTGGCCCGCAAAAATCAAGCCCACATACGGCCACATTGACGGAAAAATAAAAACGTTACGTCTCTTGGAACGAGGCGATGTAAAAACAAGTAATTTTTTTCTAAAAGGGTTCTTATTGTGCAAACGTAGGAAAACACATAAAACCTTTACATATTTGGTATCCCCGTAATCGTGCCGACCCGTAGAATAAAGTTAACATGTTATTTACGCCGCATAGTAAACAGCGCACATTTAGGATGTGTGCACACGATATCGACAATTACGGCTGAAATTACAGAGCTGTTTTCAGGAGAAAACAGCTCCTGCATTTCAGACGTAATTGCTCGTACTCGCGTTTTGCGAGGCGTCAATTACGGACGTAATCTTGAGCTGTTCTACATTGAAGTCAATGAAAAACGGCTCAAATTACGTCCCAAGAAGTGTCTTGCACGTCTTTGACGACGCTGTTATTTTACGCGCCGTCTTTTGACAGCGACGCGTAAAATTACAGGTCGTCGGCACAGTACGTCGGCAAACCCATTGAAATGAATGCGCAGATGTTTGCCGACGTATTTGAGCCGTGTTTTCAGGCGTAATTCGAGGCGTAAAACGCCTCGTTTATGCCTGAAAATAGGTTGTGTGAACCCAGCCTCATAACGTGAAAAATCACTGCTGGATTAGCTGCATATATTCAATTCTCTCCTAAAATAAAGTTAATAAAAGTTAATCGATATATTATAAGCATCTAAAAATGGTGCAATTACAAAACACAACTCATCCCGCAAAAAACAAGCCCCTATTCGGCTATGTCGACGGAATAAAAAAAAGTTACGACTCTTGGAATGCGACCGTGAAAAAACAAAAAATAATCCTTGGTCATTAACATGCAAAATGGCCTGGTCATTAAGGGGTTAAGGCTCCGCACGAGCTCCGAGTTGTACAAAGTCGTTATATGGCACCAATAGAAATCTATGGGGACATACTGTAACTCCATATGACATTGTTATCATACAGAGGTTTTGTTCTGTTGGATTCATACAAAAACCTCTTCATAACCATAAGGTAATTATTGACAATTGAAGCTTTGAATCATTTTCTATAATTATTTGAACAGGTAGGGTTACATGTTTTACATTTAATCTGATCATTTGACTTGACATAATAAACATTCCTCTAATGTTGTGAGCAACTCCTAAATGTAGTCATATTTTTTACATCCCGTCACAAAGCTCATGTCCAATTCAATATTCTCCTTCCATAGGTAAGTTTACTTCAGTCCGATCAACATGCAAGTGAGAAGACCTTCAGTATCTACCAAAGTAAGTACTTATATCACTGATCAATTATTTGCTCCGTGTAGATGTGTGAACAATTAGGCAGATATAGTTTGTTAAAAAAGAGAACCTCAGTTTTACAGGATTATAAAAACATGGCTGCTTTCTGCCAGAAACAGCCTCACACGTGTTCATGGGTTATTTCTGGTATTGCAGCTCAGATGTACTGAAATGCATGGGGCTGAGCTGCAATGCCACACGCAACCTGTCGACAGGTGTGGCTCTGTTTTTGTAAGAAAGTGATTGTTACCAGTCAGGAAATCTGACCATACATCTATAGCGTCAATGAAAAACGGCTCCAAAAACATCCCAAGAAGTGACATTCACTTCTTTTTCGCGGGCGCCTTTTTAAGCGCCGTTTTTTGGAAAACGAGGCGTAAAAAAACACCCCGTCGGAACAGAACGCCTTATTTCCCATTGAAATGGGCAGATGTTTGGAGGCGTTCTGTTTCCGATTTTTCAGCCATTTTTTGGGACTTTTTCAGCCTGAAAAACGGCTGAAAACACTACGTGTGCACATACCCTTCGATTAATAGATTATATGGACAGGGCTCTGTCTTACCATTTCTTTGCTAAGGGTATGTTCACACGCAAGATCAAAAACGGCTAAAAATTACGGAGCTGTTTTCAGAGAAAACAGCCTCTGATTTTCAGCCGTTTTTAAAGCTGAAAATGTTTTTTATAGACGTTTTTGGAGCTGCTTTTCTATTGACACAATGCAAAACAGCTCCAAAAATGACTCAAGAAGTGACATGCTCCTTCTCTTTCAGGGCATTTTTTTACACACCATTTTTTAAAATGGCGGCGTAAAAAACGCCCCGTCTGAGCTAAACGCCGTTTTCCCCATTGAATTCAATGGGCAGATGTTTGTAGGCGTTTAGCTAGTGTTTTTTCAGGCGTATTTCGGTGCGTTTACACCCCAAAATACGCCTGAAAACAAAGCGTGTAAACATACCCTTACTGTTGTGATTAATTGTGCTCGAATATTTAACCCCCTACCCGCACGAGGACGAACAGTTACTGAGTTTTTCCCAGTGCACACTGTCGGCGACAGTGTGCATCGGGAACCGGGAGGTCAGCTGTCGCCGACAGCTGACACTCCACTCTTGCCGCTGATTTAGGCGAATTAACGCCTTAAATTCGGCGATCGGTTGCAATCGCCGGATTTTGGGGGTTTCTAACATATCGGCAGACCCCGGTCCGAAATCGCGGGGTTTGCCGATAGTTAGTATGGCAAACGGAAGCCAAACAATGGCTTCCGTGTCTGCCATGGACGGAAGCCCATCAGGATCAACCTTCGGCTGGTCCTGATAGGCTTCCTGTCAGAGTGACAGGAAGTCAGTGTCGTTCCCGATGCACACTGTCGGCGACAAGGTGTGCATCGGGAACTTGGAGATCAGCTGTCCCCGACAGCTGACACTCCAGTGTTGCCGATCAGCGGCTCTTCGCCGCTGATTTCGGCAATTAACCTGTTACATGCGGGGCTCGATTGCGATCTCCGCATGTAGCGGGTTTGTAGCGCATCAGCAGCCCCAATGCATTCGTGGGGGCTTCTGATGCTTGTGATGGCACCCGGGGGCCAGACAACGGCCCCCAGGTCTGCCATGTATGTCTGCCTTTGAGGATCAGCCTCTGCTGATCCTCGTAGACCAACTGTCAGAGTGACTGTGACGTCACACTGACAGTTGGAATACGTTACACTACCTAGGTAGTGTAATGTATTCTAGCAGCGATCAGAGCTACAGGTCAAAAAAAATAAAGTGTAAAAAGTAAAAGAAAAGTCAATAAACAAAAAAATAAAGTGTAAAAAGTAAAAAAAAGTTAATAAAAATGTTTTATAAAAGTGTAAAAATAAGTTTTTGTTTTCCTATAATAAGTCATTTGTTATAGGTAAATAATTAAACCGTACACATATTTGGTATCGCCGCGTTCGTAACGACCCAAACTATGAAACTATAATGTTAATTTTTCCGCACGGTGAACGCCGCAAACAAAATAAACGGAAAACTATGTCAGCATCGCTATTTTTTGGTCACCACCCCTCCCAAGATATAGAATAAAAAGTGATCAAAAAGTCGCATTTACCCTAAAATAGTACCAATAAAAACTACAACCCGTACCGCAAAAAACAAGACCTCCCACAGCTTTTTTGACGAAAAAATAAAAAAGTTACGGCTCATAATAGCGTGTCTCAGAAAATATATTATTTTATAGAAACGTAATTTTATTGTGCAAACGCTGCAAAACGTAAAAAAATAACTATACACATATGGTATCGGCGTAATCGTACCGACCGGCAGAATAAAGTAAAATTTAATTTATTGCGCACGGTGAACGCTGTAAGAAATAAAGAATTTAAAGCGCCAAAATCATTGTTTTTTGGTCACCTTAGCTCTAAAAAAGATCCTGTGGGGTCAAAATGCTCACTATACCCTTAGAAAAATTGCTTGAGGGGTGTAGTTTCCAAAATAGGGTCACTTTTGGGGGGTTTCCACTGTTTTGGTCCCTCCGGGGCGTTGCAAACCCGACACGGCACTGAAAACCAATCCAGCAAAATCTGCGCTCCAAAATCCAAAAGGTGCTCCTTCCCTCCTGAGCCCTGCTGTGGGTCCAAACATCAGTTTACGACCACATATGGGGTATTGCTGTAATCGGGAGAAATTGCTTTACAAATGTTGGGGTGCTTTTTCTCCTTTATTCCTTGTAAAAATGAAAAAATTCTATGTTTCCACAGAAAAATAGGTGATTCCACTAAATTCTGCAAAAAAACTGTGGGGTCAAAATGCTAACTATACCCCTAGAAAAATGCCTTGAGGGGTGTAGTTTCCAAAATGGGGTCACTTTTTGGGGGTTTCGACTGTTTAGGTACCACAAGACCTCCTCAAACCTGACATGGTGCCTAAAAGATATTCCTAAAAAAAGGAGGTCCCAAAATCCACTAGGCACTCCTTTGCTTCGGAGGCCGGTGTTTCAGTCCATTACCACACTAGGGCCACATGTTGGATATTTCTAAAATCTGCAGAATCTGGGCAATAAATATTGAGTTGCGTTTCTCTGGTAAAACCTTCTGTGTTACAGATTTTTTTTTATTACAAATGAATTTGGCAAAAAAAATGAAATTTGTAAATTTCACCTCTACTTTGTCTTAATTCCTGTGAAACGCCTAAAGGGTTAAAATACTTTCTGAATGTGGTTTTGAATACTTTGAGGGGTGCAGTTTTCAAAATGGGGTGATTTATGGGGACTTTCTAATATATAAGGCCCTCAAAGCCACTTCAGAACTGAACTGGTCCCTGAGAAAATGGCCTATTGAAATTTTCTTGAAAATATGAGAAATTGCTGCTAAAGTTCTAAGCCTTGTAACGTCCTAGAAAAATAAAAGCACGTGAAAAAAAATGATGCAAACATAAATTAGACATATGGGGGATGTTAACTAGTAACTATTTTGTGTGGTATTACTATCTGTTTTACAAGCAAACACATTTAAATTTCGAAAAATGGTAATTTTTGCAAATTTTTGCTAAAATTTGACGTTTTTCACAAATAAATATTGAATTTATCGACCAAATTTTTTCACTAACATAAAGTACAATATGTCACGAGAAAACAATCTCAGAATCGCTTGGATAGGTAAAAGCATTCCGGAGTTATTACCACATAAAGTGACACATGTCAGATTTGAAAAAATCATCTGTGTCCACAAGGCCAAAACAGGCTGTGTCCTTAAGGGGTTAAGCTGTTTTATGTCACATTACACAAAGTTGAAAAAGCTATAAAATGATATCCAATATTATTATTATTATTATTATTAATAATAATAAGAAGAACATATTCAAATGTGGCAGGTTTGATGCAGATTTACGGTGTGGTTTTTACATAACATAATACAGTACAATGCATGTAAAATTAGTTTTACAAAACCTCCTTCACACGTTACAGAAAAAACCTGCACGGATTTAAAGGCATGCTGTAGGATTTCAAATCTGTAGCAAGCCCTGTGTGTCACATTTATTTCAACCCAAAACGGTTGTGCACCCCTGCTGTAAGGGAAGTGAGTGGCCACGTGCAGCTTAGTGCAAAACGCCGGGGGTTATAGAAGTCTGACCTGCAGCGACCAGCTAATCGTTGTGGAGCCTTAAAGGGTAACTAAACCTTAAACAAACTTCTGACATGTCAGAAGTTTTGATGGGTGGGGGTCCGAGCACTGAGACCCCCACAGATTGTTAGAACGAAGTTGCAGAAGCGGTCCGGTGAGCAAAGAGCCGCTTAGTTTCTGATCGGCTTTTCTCGGAAAGCTCATAGACTTTCTATAGATCCTGTACACCAATTGCTCGGCTTTCCAAGAAAAGCCGATCAGAAACAAAGCGGCTCAGGGCTCACCCGAGTGCTTCTTCTGCTTTGTTTTAGCGACTGGTTGGGGGATCTCAGTGCGGACCCCCACTGATCAAAACTTCTGATATGTCACTATGACATGTCAGAAGTTTTTTAAAGTTTAGTTACCCTTTAAACCAGTTGAAGAAGGTTGTTTATAGGTTTAATAAACATACACAAGTACATTCATAAATATACTATTTATATTTTGGTTGCCAGAAGACAGCTGGTGTTGGCGTGACCCTGAAAAGATAAAGAGGAGATCTGCGGTGATGAGGAGAATTAAGCGTTCACAAGGTAAGGACTTATCATCCTCCCCATGACCTTCAGGCCTCATTTACACGAGCGTGATATACGTCCGTGCGACGCGCGTGCTTTTCACGCGTGTCGTACGGACCTATGTAAGTATATGGGGCCGTGCAGACAGTCCGTGAGTTTTGCTCAGCGTGAGTCCGCTGAAAAAAACTCACGACATGTCCTATATTTGTGCGCTGTTCGCGCATCACGCACCCATTGAAGTCAATGGGTGCGTGAAAATCACGCATGTCACACGGAAGCACTTCTGTGCGAACAGCGTGATTCGCGCAACAGCTGTCAAACTCTGAATGTAAACAGAAAAGCCACACGTGCTTTTCTGTTTACAAACATCCAAACGGAGTGTCATAATGATCGCAGCTGTGCGAAAATCACACAGCCGTGCATCATACACTGATGACACACGCAGCTGTTATGAGCCTTTTGCGCATGCAAAACGCAGCGTTTTTTGCGTGCGCAAAATGCACACGCTCGTGTAAACCGGGACTCACTGTTATGTCGACTGTTGGGGGGTTGAGGGAAACAAATCTTTGGATACAAATCTTTTCGACATTTAGAGCATACAATTCAGTTATTAAAATATATTTCATGCACTTTTTAATAAAAAAAACATTTGAAAACGGAATCGGAAAACATTGATTAATTAAAAAAAATAATAATAATAAAAAAGGAATTTGCTGCTGTCCATTGTTTTGACACACGTCATGTACGGAAGCCTGGAAAATATTACATCCAACATTTTAGTTTGGTGCAAACTATTTTGGGTGTTTCATCTGTTTTTTAACATTGAAGTAAATGGGACGATAAATGTATAAACTGATGTGACTGGTGGCAACTTTTGTCCACAGTCGCATCAGTTTTTTGTCCATTTGTATGATGGAAGGAAGAAGAATAGATGTAAACAGGCCATAACAGGGTGTCACCGAGGGACTCAAAAAGTAAGAAACTATTTCACACAGTCCTTCAGGTGTAGATTACATAATAATGTTATTTACAATCGTATATAAAGCTATTATCTTCTTGCCTCCGATGACGTTACCCTTCCAATTTCCAACTGGAAATAGAAAAACAATAATCACAGAAGAAGAAAAACATGTTTAGTGAAGGATTCATCAACGGTCCCCTCCAGGGTTGTTTTGGTTACTCCCCTGACCGAATCTCATAAAAAAGTTCAAATCTCTTAATGTTGTGAACTCCCTTTGTATTCATTGGTGTAACATCTTCTAGGATATTATCATTCCTCAGAAAATATGCAGACTCCGCTATTATCTAATTAGTCTTAGACTTGTCCAGCTCAAAGGATGAATACCTTCAGCTGAAGACACAAGTCTGTAAGTCAAAGCATTTATTTTACATTTAAGTTTATTTCATCAGGATCAGTCAATGATCTAATGTGTATAGAGGCAGAGAGCCGGCCGGGCCATACTTCACGGCACAATTATTATTTATTTTTCATAAGTCTCTGTCACAAGAATATTTCAGGGTGTTGTGCCCTTATGGAAAATTCCTGATGGTCTAGGGCAGGGGTCGGGAACCTATGGCTCGCGAGCCAGATATGGCTCTTTTGATGGCCGTATCTGGCTCGCAGACAGGGCTCCTACCTGTCTATGGGAGGGATGCACGTTGCAGCCGCACAGCTAAGTATAGTACACATGACTGAGAGCGGGGCTGCGGCTGTGTAATTCAGCCACAGCCCCGCTCCTGAGTCCTGACATATGCGCGCGGGGTCAGCATCATGTGATGCGGCCGGCGCTGCACTAATGATCTGCGGCATTGAAGACAGAACATGGCGGGCGCGCTACAAAGCACCCCCATGTTGTCTTCAGTGCCTGAACTGCCGCTCATTAGTGCAGCGCCGGCCGCATCTCCTCATGCTGACCGCGCGCGCACTTCCTGTCAGGAGCGGGGCAATGGCTGTATTACACAGCCGCAGCCCAGCTCTATAACGCCGGAGATCAGAGAACCTCTCATCTCCGCCGTTATTCCCGTGAATGCTGCGATCACAGCTGACTGCAGCATTCAGGGGAAAGTGAGAAGGGGGATGCCCCTGGATCGCATCACAGGGAATTCCTGTGACGCGATCGAGGGCCATACCATATATGGGCAGACAGCCCAGGGTCTATTGACGGACCCCAGGGCTGTCTGACCATATCTCTTGTTGTTAGGATATACCCAAGTATGTCCTAACAACAGCCTGTGTGCTATCTGTCCACAGGCTAATGTACTGGCACATATCTGATATATGTCAGTACATTAAAGTTTAAAAATAAAGTAAAAACAAAGTATGGTTACATTTTTAAAAAAATATACACCTTCACCTTTTTTACAATAAACATTAAAATAAGTCTCAATACATAAAATACACACATTCAGTAATGGCGCGGACAACAATGTTTTTGCATCATTTATGATGTGTACGCTGTAAAAAAATGAAATAAACACGGCTTTCATTCACTTATTAATGTGAGGCGCGAGGTGCGATGAATTTACCCTCCATGTTCCTCACATTAATAGTAATTAACCCCATCATGTACCTCGCCTATCTGCGCATGCGCGAGTTCAAAGAGACAGAGAGTCCTGGGTCCTGCCGCCGATGGCCATAGTGAAGCGCTCCTGCACGAAATGGTGAGTATATCTTAAATTCTATATTTTAAGGGTAAAAGTTGGGGGTCGTCTTATACGCCCAGTCGTCTTATACGCCGACATATACGGTAGTTCTTTGATGGCCTGATAAGCATTGGCGGCAGTGGTGAGCGGCAGGGAGCATGGACTACATTTCCCATAACTCCCTGCATAGCCGCGCCGTCTGCAAGCACGCACCTGCGTCCCCTAGTGAAGCGGCATCTGCCTCCTCCCTTGTGTCTCCCTTGGACGTTCCAGAAACCCCTGGCTGTGCTGCTGCTTTGAAGGTGAACATTATAACATGGAAATTGTTACACAGCCTCATGGTCAGCAGCAGTGAGCTGCATCAATAAAGGGGCTGTGTAATACAGTGTGTCCCACCAACCCCCCCTTCCCACTTCACCCCTGAAAATAATCCCACATAATCCATAATATAGCCCCCCCCCAAAAAAAAAAAAAGTATGGCCTTAAAAAACATCTGCCACCCATATTACACTCTTGGGGGCTTTAAATTAATCTCTTGTGGGCATAAGAAACTGATTTAAAGGACCACTATCAGGGCAAAAATCTGTTCTGAGCGCTTTATTACAGCTCTGGAGGTCTCCCAGATGGGTCTGAGCCTCTCTTTTTTTGTTCATTTTCTGTAAGACCAACACTTTTAAAAGGGCCACTGACAGATACAATTGCTCCAGCGGTCACTTAGTACACAAAGGAGTGTTCCTCTCTGCTGCACTAAGCCACCGCTGGACCTAAACAATAATTCGCTGTAAAATAATAAAACAGATAATTGACATAACTGACAATGCGTTGTGTGACATGTCCAACATTCCAGCTTCTTTCTTCTGCGAATGCCTCAAAGCTGGCATTCTCTCAACATCAGGTGGGAAGAATGCCAGCTTCCAGTCATGCGCAGGAAAAAGAAGAAGCCAGACTGCTGGACTGATGTCATGCATCGCAAGCTCACAATGTAAGTTATTTATTTAATTTTTTTACTGCTAATTACCATTGTTTCAGTCCAGTTGTGGCTTTATACAGCAGGGAGGAGCATTCCTTGCTGTACTAAGTGAACATTGGAGCGATTGATCTGTCAATGGCCCTTTAAACATATTGTACGGCTCTCGCGGAATTATATTTCAAAATATGTGGCGTTTACGGCTCTCTTAGCCAAAAAGGTTCCTGACCCCTGGTCTAGGGGGTGGGTGGCACTTAGGTTCCTCATCCCCCTACAACCCGGCTCCCCATTCTGGGGGAACGAAGCCTAGACTTTTAAACCCTGAAGCATGCTTAGCAAACTCCAGGGCGCACACTTCGTATATTGCCACTAGTCTAGCATTTGATATTATTTAATATATATTCATATTTAATAATCCATACAGTTTGATTGTGATAAGAGACGATGGTCTTTATTAACTGGCCTAATCATTCACTAAATAAAAATCCATAGTCTACACAACAAAAAGGATAGGATACTAATAATTGGTTATAATAAACATCTTATCCTAACTCTGCCTACCAATGCTGATGGTGGGAATTGCAGTGTCTAGTGGTGCAGATGTAGTAGTCTTGGAAGTCTCGTCTTCATGACTTATAGAGGAAGAGCGGTTATGAAGACCATCTCTTTTGCTCTGGAGGACCTGTCCTGTGCTGCATTATACAGAAAACTCGTTGGTATGAATGGGCACTGTGTAATGCTTATTTTCCCCTGTGGTGGTGCTGCAGGGAAATGGAACACTTACTACAAGGATTCCACACAGATTGCAGCTGAATATGGGCCCTTTCTACGGTAGGGCATTCATCTGAATTACCTTCCTCTGTATCGCATATAGTTTCTATCCCACTGAGTGAGGGTTTCATTCATCATAAGAAGCTTTTTGAGCAGTTACTTTTTCACATGGATTCCTTTTTGTCTAGTATAATTTTTTTTATTTTTTTTAATAAACGTCTATGTAAATGAAGAGAATTTTTGTTCCAGCCGGATCACTATGTGGGGTTGGGAAGATTTTTTTCCCTTTTAGAGAAGATTGGCTCATGCCTTATAGGAGTGTTTTTTGCCTTCCCCTTAATTAACAGAAAGGGAAACTAGGTTCTGAGATTGACCCCTCCTTCCTTTAATACAGATTATTAAAGGCCTCGCTCGCACCAAAATGTAACTTCTCAGCGTAGAAGTGCATATCGACTAAGCTGTTCACAGGGTGTCCCGCTTCTGGGACGCCCAGCCATCAGTTGTAATCTGTGGGGGAACCTGGCAGCAGGTGTTCAATTTCTCTGCAGCGCCACCACAAAATGAAGCATTAAATGTTGACTATTGAAGTCAATGGTCTGTACATGCAATGAATGGACATGAAAATGTTTTTAAACTAGACAATCCCTTTAAGTGTTGGAGGGTGAGCCACTAGCAAATTCTGTAATTACAAAATATTGGTACATTTTAAATGTAAAAAATAGGTGAAAAATAAAATGCTAAAATATAAATACCGTACCCCCCACAAATCTATAGATAATAGTGCCTTAAAAATGTTACATACAATTAAATTGAAAACCTGGACCAGACCTTTGTTCTTGGGGGCTACAGCAATGTCAAATGTTATATAAAGTACACATATGTGACATCGCTGTAGTCATGAGAATTGGAGGATTTTGTCCTACATTTTATTCGTTTAAAAAGAGAAAATGTGTATTTTTGACCATTGTTCCCTATAAAAGTTTAAAAAAATTAGAAGATAGTGAGGCAGATTTATCAATGTATTCATGTTAGTTTTCTGGTGTAAATACATAAAAGAAATATGGTGATTTAAAACATACAAATGTCAAGAAATGTGTACTGGTCTTCAGAGTCGTGCCGAGCGCAGCTCATATATTACATTTTTCTGACACTTCTCTAAGTAGAAAAGCATCAGAAAACAATGCTAGGTCTGACCTGATGTCTTTTTAAGACAGCGGCAGATTCTTTAACCAGGCACGTTGAGACTGGTGCACTGCTTGTATCGTGTGCCGCTATTAATAAATCTCCCTAATTAACTCCAATTTGGCACAGTAACAAAGCAATATCTGCCCCTATCCCCTCCCACTCAAAAAAAACCACAAAGAACAAAAAAATACAACATATTAGCATTCATAAACAATTGACATTCTAAAGAAGACTTTGACATTCCAGTCATGCTTAGCCATGAAAGTGTTAAGGTGCATTCAGCTATGTCCTGAGCTTAAACGTTGCGGAGATGCTGTATTTGCTGACCTAAAGACAATAACAGAAGTGTCAGATGTAAGAGAATACCTAATACATGACTGAAGGGTCAGACTACACACAGGGTTTGTTTGTAGTCTGTAACCCTGGAGACACATAGATCTGCATAGGAGCTGTAAACACAAAACAATATGATATTTTTAATCAAGACTTTGCAAAGTTGCTATTTTATTTTAGTAATAAATAAATGTTACGAAACGGTTTACATACCCTTAAAATGCACTAAATTGAATAATAGATATTTAATAATATAGATAGGAAATAGTAAACACAATGTATAGGGCATAAAACAAATTGTGTTACCTGTTCTTTATCTTTGCATCATAAATGTTAAACTATATCACTATCTAGAGGTCTTAGGCCCTGTTCACACAGAGTTTTTGACAAGTTTTGTGACGCGGAAACCGCATCGGAAAACGGGCCAAAAAACGGCCAAAAATGCCTCCCATTGATTTCAATGGATAGGCGGAGGCGTATTTTTCCCACGAGCAGAAAAACAGTCTCATGAGAAAAAGAAGCGACATGCCCTATCTTCGGGCGTTTATGTCTCTGACCTCCCATTGACATCATTGGGAGACAGAGAAAGCGTATTTTGCGGCGTTTTTGCCCATCGGCGCTCAATGGCCACGGGCGAAAAACACTGTGAAAAACGCAGCAAGCCACTATCTGCCTCACCTTTGTTCACATCAATGCCAACATCAAACGTTGCATACGCCGTCTTTGTTGTCAGACAGACTCCTTATTCTCCATGTAGCTTCTTTTCTCTCATCATTGCCTGATCTTGGTCGTTCATCCAAGATACAAGTGCCACATAGAGTCGGGTTAGGATAGATCACAGCCACAACTCCAAAGACAGGTCTCTTAAAGATACAGTACCAAATTAGTAATCACAGGATACTTTTAGTGTATGTTCACACGCCCTATTTACGGACTTAATTTGGGCGTTTTACGCCTCAAATTACCTACGAAAATACGTCTCCAAACCGCCGGCAATCATCTGCCCATTGAAATCAATGGGGTTACGATGTTCTGTGCACACAGGCTTTTTTTTTTACGCGCCGCTGTCAAAAGACGGCGCGTAAATAGACGCCCGCGTCAAAGAAGTGCATGTCACTTCTTGAGACGTAATTGGAGCCGTTTTTCATTGACTCCATTGAAAAACAGCTCCAATTACGTCCGTAATTGACGCCACGAAAAACGCGAGTACGAGCAATTACGTCTGAAATTCAGGAGCTGTTTTCGCCTGAAAACGGCTTCGTAATTTCAGGCGTATTGGACGCTGCCGTGTGAACATACCCTTAGTTATAAGGGATCATCAACACAATGGCCCTAGCTACATGGGAGTCCAATTTCTACGTTACACAAATACTTTCACATTTCCACATTGGTCTTAGACCCTCCCTCTTGGAGCATGATCTTGGAGTCGTAGTCACTCCTCCAGATAACCTCTGTATTTGATCCCCTACAACAAGGGATGAAACTTGGGATTTGCGTTTCTGGCAAATAGAGTGTGAGCACCGACACTACTATATATAGTTAAAGGGAAAGTGTCGCTAGAAAAAAATGTATTTTTTTTTTTAGTTAAACAATTAGTGTATAGGTGATTAAACATTGTTCTAATTTTTTTCACGAGTCAGGAAATATTATAAATTAGATTCTAATTTATAATATTTCCCAGCGCTGGTCACTAGATGGAGCAATTCCCAAAATTGTCGCTACATCGACTTACCTGCTAACGCCGATGCTGCTGCAGAATCATCTGTAGCCTCTGGTGCCGATGTGTCCTCGCTCGTCTGACACGATGCAGGACCTGTGAGTGACGACACAGCGTGATCTCTCGAGAACACGGCTGTGTCTGCACTGCCAGAAGCTGGGCGTTCTGAAGAGAAGTGGATGATACTTCTAGTCAGAGCGCCCAGCTAGTAAAAGTAGTAAACACGCCCCGATGTACGCACATAATACACGCCCACTTGGACTTTTACTTTTAAACACACCCACTTGGACTTTTGCAAGCCTCATTTGCATAAATACAAAAATGGTCATAACTTGGCCAAAAATGCTCGTTTTTTAAAAATAGAAACGTTACTCTTATCTACATTGCAGCGCCGATCTGCTGCAATACGAGATAGGGGTTGCAAAATCTGGTGACAGAGCCTCTTTAAACAGTTTTCAAGTAGTTGGGGAAAAAAAATTGGGACTTTGCACTCTCAGCTCCCAAATCGGTAATGTTCGCCCCGCACATCTGTATACTGAGAACAGAGCACGCTATACCACTACCAGATTTTACCCCAATCATTACTACATTGCCCCCAAAAAACTAGGCTATTTGGAACAGGTTCCTAAATTGTTGAATGATTATATTGGCTCCTCAGACCCGGTATCTATTATTCCTCATAGACACTGATGCAGTTGTCTCACAATACTCTAGAACTTTTTGCTTTATTATGCCTAAAATAATTTGCTTGCCATTACCTGACTCCATCCCTAGGTAGCCACTGACTGGATGACTGCCACAAATTCTACCCTCCATTATATAATCTCAAACAAACATATACACATGTACAGATGTAGCCATATTTATCTTGACTCTGATAACTTGCTGCAGCGTGATATCACACAACAAAATCCATTGCAAATCATTGAAAAACTCAAGTTAAAATTTCTTGCCACTGTGTATTTAATGTGTTAAGAGTCAAGATAAAGATGCCTACATCTGTACATACATGTGCATAACAAAGATGCACAGATACATACTCATACATGTGCTGCTCGGTGATATAATTTCATAAACTCTATATTTGAATGTATATGTCTCCATCTAGTGTCTGACTTTGTTGTTTACAAGCTCCATCTACTTCCTTTCAAGGGGTTATCTAGTATGAACAGCACCTATTGGAGGTCTTACTTCCGCGATCTCCCATTGAGAGATTTTGTTTCCAGAAGTCCCAATGAGAATGCTAATTTTACCTTCTATTTCATTATAGGGAATGCAAAACACTACAAAATAGACAAATCCTGACTTATTGGGGACAATGGAAGACCCCTAGACCTCTATTTAGACAGCCAAGCGGCAGCCTTATACTGTAAGAAACCAAATAGGGAGGTCCGTACCTTTTAAAAGAGCATAAAAAATATCAAAGACTTTGTCATTGGGGGTGCCAGGGTGTATGTGAAGTAGAAGAACCCTTAACCCCACCCGGACCCCCGTGACTCTTGCGTCCATGGTTTCTCTTGTGCTACATTAGCCAAACGGTCATAAAGTAAGGGATGAGTTTTGCTCCTAATAAAACCCTGGTGCCTGGAGGTAGTCCTCCTTCCTTGGACATCTCCAGGCAGTGGAGACTCGTAAGTGCTGCGAAGTGTTACCTAATTTAAATTTTCAGCTGCCTGAACTCTTTAAAGTATCAGCAGACAGGGGTGCAAGGTGCCTAAGGTGGTGGTCTGAGAAGGCGACCCCCCTCGATTCCCGAAGTTTAGCATACATTGGTGCAAAATGTAAAGGGTGCATTCACATGGTACGGTTAAAGGGGTATTCTGATCTCGGACATTTATAAGATAACCAGAGGATATGCCATAAATGTCTGATTATCTCTTAGGGTATGTTCACACGGCCTATTTATGGACGTAAATCGGGCGTTTTTCCCCCGAATTACGTCCGAAAATAGCGCCTCAATAGCGCTGACAAACATCTGCCCATTGAAAGCAATGGGCAGACGTTTGTCTGTTCACACGAGGCGTATATTTACGCGCCGCTGTCAAATGACGGCGCGTAAATAGACGCCCGCGTCAAAGAAGTGACCTGTCAGTTCTTTGGCCGTAATTGGAGCCGTTATTCATTGACTCCAATGAATAGCAGCGCCAATTACGCCCGTAATTGACGCGGCGTTCAAGCGCCTGCACATGCCGTTACGGCTGAAATTACGGGGATGTTTTCAGGCTGGAACATCCCCGTAATTTCAGCCGTTACGGACGCCCTCGTGTGAACATACCCTTGCATTTGACTGATTATACAAACATTCATACGATAATTGCTCTTTCTAATAGGGCCTTTACCCCCATAGATATGAACTCGGTAATTACGGCACCAGGCGATTATGTACTGTATTACGTATGTGAAGCCTCCTTGCAATTGTATATATCAAGCCTTTATACCTCCACTATCTCCAAAGTACGTTAAAGTGGTCATCCAGCCCCCCCTAGAGCTAAATTGGAAGTAGTGCATAATGAAAATTTCGCCAAATTTCTTATATTATTTGAGGAAGATTTATTAAGCGATTTGCGGCAGTTTTCTGGTGGAAAATAGTTGCACGTTTTGGTGCATATGGTCCGACATGTTTACTATAATTTATGCCAAAAATCGCTGTTATTTATAGCTGAAATCTATGACAGTAGCTGGCATAGATTTCAATTTGTGGCTCACGGACAGCTCAAGATGCGCCAAATTTATTAAAAATAAAAAACATGCGCATCTTTATTAAGTTAGTGCATTTAACTCCAGTGGTCTTCTGTTTAAGACTGGGATATGAAATGCAAGTCTTAGGAAATTCTCCCCTATGTGTTCTTGCTCTCATTGAATGGGAATGTATATATTATTTTCCTCCAGTAACAGAAAACCAGTACAGATCTAATAATAAAAGGAGTATTCACAGGATCAAAATTTATTTCCTATCCCCAGGATAAACAAACTCGGGGTGGGGCTGGCAGCGTTCTCTGAGGTAAGGCCATACGGTGCGTCGATGACACGGTTTTGTTTCGGTTCCGTTGAGTTTGAAAACCGCATGCGGTCAACTGCATGCGGTTTTTGTGTCTGTAATGCTGCAGTTCTGTTGCGTTTTTTTACGCACATAGTTTTTAGACATAGTTTTCACTGGTATTGAAGTTTGTTAGGTGCTTCCTGTATATAGTTCATTACATCGCATTGCAGAATTGTTAGCAAACACGCAAGCAGTTCAGCAAAAACATCATTAAACGCATGCGGTCGGACATTATGAAGATGAGTTCAACAGCAGAAAAAACACATTGTAATATAATCGCAGCAGTCTGTCCATAACAAAAATTTCACCATTGACTTCTATTGAAAAATGACTTGCTGCGGTTTGAAAACGCAACATAAACGCACCGTGACCGCACCGTGTGGCCTTACCCTAAGAAGGTGCCAGGAGCACTTGCACATCAAGGGGCCAACTCAGTGCTGGGGGAATTAAACGTTGATTTCTCGGTATTGCTTCGTGCTTGACCGAGACAACAGGTATCGTTACATTGCCCTTCCCTTTATAGCGCTGTCAGCAGTTTTGATATGCCATAGATTCCCTTTAAAGCGGATTGCTTAGACTGGATACAACTGTAGAAAATCCTCAGCTGTGAGAAGTATTTGGTCTGTACAGGCTTTCAACCTCTGGATGTAAACAAATCTGTTTCCATTCACAAGCAGCAAGCAGAGATATTTGAAAAAAAGTAAGGAATTGATACATCAGAAAGTTGCAGAACTTGACTTGTCAACCTCTATAAATTATTGGGGGTCAGAATTCAGTCCTTTGACCCATCATGGCAGCAACTTAGATGTGATCGATAATAAGTGGATCCTGAGGCACACAGGGCCGGCTCTTAGGCGAGTTGTCAGTTCAGCTGAACTGACGGAATCGGCTGGGAGAGAACGATACAAATTCTATGTATACAGGATACATAGAAGCTGTATCGTAAAAAGTAAAACAATTTAAAAAAGTGATCGAGGGGGTTATACAATTTCAGGAAATTAATATACATTTTTGTATAATTACAAGTTATAACATTTTCAAATATAATTTTCTGTATTAATTCCTCACGGTTTTCAAGATCTCTGCTTGTTGTTGTTATTCAGCAGAAACTTTTTACATTTTTCTTCCAGTGGATAAAATTCTGTCCATGGTCATGTGAGGAACATACAGGTGCACGGCTCGTTACAGTCACAGTATGTGTATCAGATCTTTATCTTCTAACGATCCCAGGGAGATCTTCTGCCGACTACAATAATATTTAATGCTGCAAAAATGTGCAATTCAGCCGATGAACGAGCGTTTGCACGTTCATCCACTGATCGTTGTCCTGTTTACACAGGGCCGTGATTGGGAACAAACATTCATATGAACACTCGTTTGCCCAATTAGGGTATGTTCACACGCACTGTTTTTATACGTAATTTGGGCGTTTTACGCCTCTAATTACCCCTGAAAAAAACATCTATATTACGCCTACAAACATCTGCCCATTGCTTTCAATGGGTTTTACGGTGTTCTGGTTCGCACGAGGTGTTATTTTACGCGTCGCTGTCAAAATACGGCGCGTAATAGGATGCCCGCGAAAAAGAAGTGCATGTCACTTCTTGGGACGTTTTTGGAGGCGTTTTTCATTGACTCCATTGAAAAACAGCTCCAAAAACATTGCGAAAAATGTGAGTTGCTACAAAAACGTCTGAAAATCAGCTCCGTAATTTCAGACGTAATTTGCTAAGCCGTGTGAACATAGCCTTATTGGCCCGTGCAAAACGACCTTTAGACCAGGCAGTATGAAGATGCGCCAACTTTATCACAGTGGCACATGCTGTATGATAAGTTTGCCACATTTTGCCAGGCACGATAGACACTTTTCTCTTCTTTATACCAACTCTTGTTTGGCTTAGTTTTTTGTTTGGCGCACTTTGGTGCATTTAAGCCAAGCCCCTTCCTTCGCTAAGTCATGCCCTTTTTTCTAGGCACAGACATCAGTTCATAAATTAATCTAAAATGTAATGTATCAAAATTTTGCGAACTTTTCAACACATTCTAGACGCAAACACGGTAGTAACTCTGCCCCATTAAGCTGAGGGGTATACAGATGAAACGGACATAGCACCGAACACTACACAAGTAGATTGGCACTGAGAGGGTTAAAACCTAAGCCAACAAGAGAAAAATGTCTGTCACCGGTAAATGACTGATAGGCGATCAGCGTGAGAGGTTCCTATTCCTCTTTGTCAGATATAAGTTGTTCTTCCAGTAACGTGCGTTACACAGATGCCGGCAGCTTTATGCTATAATTAAGACATTGTCAACATAAGATATAGAACACACCACCAGGCGTTACGGTGTCTATGGATACAAACGTCTTGGGAAAAAGTCACATCTAGATGCCGAAAACCTGAGCAACTCTGTCATATCCAGTAATAATGTGTAGACTGGAGAGACACTGATGTATGTTTCATATTTACAGCTAAAGAGGATTCATCGGAAGCGTTACTGTCGGCGCTGAGTGTCATCCGCCAGGCCAAGCGCACAAAGGTGAGTGCATTCAATGCTGTCTTATCCATCAAAGTTCACTACTATGTAACTATGGGCTTGTAATTCAGGATTCCCATTTACTGCTAATGGCATACAGGCTGCAGCCTGCCCAATAAAGTAATGGGACGCCCTTCAGGCTCCTGGGCCCAATTGCACTTGCAACTTTTGTGTTTAGTTATGCCCCTCGTAAGGATCTAAAGATTATGGCTTTAAATCACTTGAACACAAATGTAATGTGAGAAGAAATGTAATGTTGATATATAAGGGGTTCTGAAATGACGTATTAGGTGAGGTATTCGACTGGCTTCCTCTGATGCGGCAACCCTTTATGAGCCGAAGCTGTAAGTAATGTTAAAGGGGTTGTCTAGTTTTGAAAATACTATTTTAAATATGGAAGTCCTCTGTTCAGGATCCTCATCTCTTGGCCACAGTGGAGAGCGGTTACAAAGAGCATCACAGGAAGACCTTTTCTGTCCTACATTACACAGACAGCCCATTGATATGAATGGGCACTGTGTAATGCTTATTTTAACCTGTGGTGGCGCTGCAGAATAATTGAACACTTATTGCCAGGTTTTCTCAAAGATAACAGCTGCTCGCTAATGGGGACGGCAGGGTGAACTGCTTATAGTCAAGGGACGTTTCTTACAAAGTAAGGATTGTCCAAAGTGGACCACCCCTTTAAAAACAGCTCTCTGCTGACGAGGACCATAGTTGTCCATTACAACAGATTGATTTCAATGGACTCCGTGTAATGCAGGGAGAATGAGCATGTACTCTGTTTTTAGCTTTAGTTCAGAGGCCACACAATCTAAAAATAGGGTTTCCAAATAAAACAATTCTTAAAATTATAAAGTTATATTGGTCTTGTAACAGATGCTGAGACGACAACCACTTAGGCATCTAATACAGAGCCCATTGGGGTTGTCACCCAGATTTTCATAGAGCCTGAATGGCTTTTAATTCAGCACGGTTATATTCCTCTCGCCTATTGCTCTGCCTCAGAGGTATCTCAGTAGTTTTGTAGCTCCATCGAACCAGGAGAATCAGGATGAAAAATTCTATAGGTCATTCCTGCAAAGGGGAGTGTGCTGCTGTTCATGGAATTGTAGAAGAGTACAGAAAAAAACCGAAATTATAAGTAGAAAGAGTAATTAATACATGATGCCCTATTATTACATTATTTTAAATCTACACAGGTCCAAATTCTTAGCTGATTAATTTCATTATTTACCTTAACCCCTTAATGACCGGCCTATTTTAGAGCTTAATGACCAAGCCATTTTTTACGTTTTTCCATCGTCTCATTCAAAGAGCTATACACTTTTTATTTTTGCGTCGACATAGCTGTATAAGGTCTTGTTTTTTGCGGGACAAGTTGTAATTTTTAATAGCACCATTGTGGGGTAGATAGAATTTATTGATTAAATTTTATTAACTTTTTTTTGGCGGGGGAATAGAAAAAAACCCAGCAATTTCGCCACACCTTTTTGCGTCCTAAATTTACGCCGTTTACCGTGTGGTATAAATAACACAATAACTTTATTCAGCGGGTTGTTGCGATTGCAACAATACTAAATTTGTATAGTTTTTGTATGTTTTACTACTTTTATACAGTGAAAACACTTTTTTTTCAAAATTATTTGTTTTTGTGTCTCCATATTTGAAGAGCCGTAACGTTTTTATTTTTTCGCCGATGCAATCGTAGGAGGGCTTTTTTTTGCGGGACAACTTGTAGTTTTTATCGGTACCATTTTGGAGTAGATGCGACTTTTCGATCACTTTTTATCACATTTTGTTTAAGGCTGGATTCAAAGAAAACAGCAATTTTTACATGTTTTTTTATTTTATTTTTTACGACGTTCACCGTGCAGATTAAATTATGTAATAAGTTTATAGTTGGGGTCGTTACGGATGCGGCGATACCCAATATGTGTAACTTTTTTACTTTATTTTGTTTATTCATAATAAAGCAGTTTGTAAGGGGGAAAAGTTTTTCATTTTTATTTTTTTTCACTTTTTATTAAACTTTTTTTCACTTTTTTACTAGTCCCACTAGTGGACTTCACTATGCGATTATACAATCGCATTTATAATACACTGTAATACTTCTGTATTGCAGTGTATTATGCCTGTCCGTGTAAAACGGACAGGCATCTGCTAGGTCATGCCAGAAGCATGATCTAGCAGGCATTCACTACAGGCAGATCTGGGGGCCTTTATTAGACCCCCGGCTGCCATCGGAGACAAAGACACTCGGCGATCTTATCGCCAGGTGTCAGTGGGATGAGAGGGAGCTCCCTCCCTCTCTCCAAAACCACTCAGATGCGGTGCACGCTATTGAGCACCGCATCTGAAGGGTTAAACGGATGAGATCAATACGAATATCGATCTCACGCGTTCGAGCAGGGACGCCCCCAGCCCTCAGCTACCTCTGGCAGCCGAGAGCCGGGAGATTTGACAGCTCCCTGCTCTGTTTACTTATTCCGATGCCGCGACGTAAAAAGTCTATGGCATCGGAATAAGGCCCGTTAGTGACCGACGAAGAAACACTATGGGGCGGTCACTAACGGGTTAATAGGGAATCAGAGTTTTTCTGATACAGAGTTCCAAATCCCCTGCTTCCCTCCACACAGCCCTAAAACTTCCTGCCTGCAGCTGCCACTAGAGGGAGCTAACTAAAGAAGGATTTATACATCTCCCACTGAATTAATAAGAAATATGCAGTAAGCTTCCTCTCAATTTACAGGGATGGGATCCAGCTAATATAGATTAATAATGTGATCGATATTTGCTGGATCCTGTATGTCAGTGACATGCAGTTCCTGATCTTAGCCAAGCCATCAGTACAGCTGAACTGATGGATTGGCTGACAAAGCTGTATCGTAAAAAGTTAAAAAATAAATTAATAAAGTCAATTAGAAAACTCAAAAAACATTGATTTAAGAAAACAAAAAGCCATTCAAAGGTGCATAACCCATGTGTTGGTGTCTGAGATTAGAGGATCAGATTGTTAGCCCCAGTACAGCACTGCAGAAAGTGTTGGTGATATTAGGCAGGCAAGATGACTGGCTTTTTCTTATGTGACCGGCAGACAATGGTGTTGATTTGGTGTGGATTTCCCTGGGGATTTCCTAGGAAGCAAAAAAAAATAAAAGTCATTTATTTAAAGTCCGCACTTGCGGATTTTTCTGCAGATCAGCAGCAAAACTCGCAACACTAGGATTTGATTGCGGACAACTTCCACCGTTGAAGTAAATGCGTTGAAACGTAGTGCAAAAACGTGATGTAAACATATTCTAAACTGTTGAAGTACTTTTTTCGTCACGCTCAACAATGAGGCGAGACTTAGTGTAAAAGTTTGCGGCCTATCAAAATAGGCGTGGCTTATAATTTGACACTGTGCCAAATTTAGGTCTAAAAAAAACTGGCGTAAACTAATCCAACTGATAGGTGGTATAAGGAAGAGAATAGTGTCTAGCAAGATGCGCCAAAGTTTTCAACTAGTTATCAGCTAGCAGGCCGGCAAGTGCTTCAGTTTTCCGCAGTGGACATTCCAGGCGAAAAACTGCACCACAGTTTTTCGCTCTGAATTCCCTGTGGCACGCAGGGCGGATACGCTGCGTGCTATTGTGATCGTCTTATATGGCAGAGGGGCATTTAGGCCCTTTAAGGCATCAGGGCTTTTTTGCGCCTTCACCACTTAATCAGCATTTGGGGATACAGGCTTATAGAACTGCTGCCAAATTCGTATATCATAATCAGTTAAATACACTGACAGCCGTATACAATGAGAGGAAATGTAATATATACAGTACTACATGTACACACTTAAAGAGACTCTGTCACCACATTATAAGTGTCCTATCTCCTACATAAGGAGATCGGCGCAATAATGTAGGTGACAGTAATGCTTTTTATTTAAAAAAAACAATCTATTTTTACCACTTTATTAGCGTTTTTAGATTCCACGGGATGTCTATTCACAATCTCTGCACTTCATTACTCTGTCTGTGGTAGTTACAGCAGAGGATGCGTAATCTCGCGAGATTACGCGGTAAATGAGAGGTTACAACGAGATCACGCTTCCTCTGCTGTAACTACCACAGAAACAGGTACGAAGAGCAGAGATTGTGAATAGACATCCCGTGGAATGTCTATTCACTGTCTAAACACTTCAGTATTGTTAATGTGTAAGTATAAGACAGCACATAAGGATCTAGCAGGATCCCTATGTGCTGTGTAAATGAATGGAGAGGAGTGCATGACGCTGATTGGTCACTGATTGGTCAGCGTCATCCTCTCCCCTGTACAACGCCCACTTGCTCTAAAGTAAAAATACGCCCACTTGGGCATTAAGCAACTAATTAGCATCAATCTAAAAACGCTAATAAAGTGGTAAAAATAGATAGTTTTTTTAAAATAAAAAGCACTGCTGTCACCTACATTACAGCGCCGATCTCCTTATGTAGGAGACAGGGCACTTATAATGTGGTGACAGAGCCTCTTTAAGTACGTCAGTAAAAGAAAAGGATTTAAATTGCATGGAGTCCTTTGTGATGTCACATAGAAACCAGGACCCTGACTCATTGAATATCCAGTGTTCCACAACTGTCACCGAGAGTCCGAGCTCAACACGCCAAGAGAAGTAATGTGTGCCAGGACATCCTAGGCCACATCACTGGAGGGGATGCCTGCTAACTCCTAAAGGAAGCAGCTTCCAACAAATGGGGATTTTTCTGGTAAGGCTGGGTTCACACAACCTATTTTCAGACGTAAATGAGGCGTATTATGCCTCGTTTTACGTCTGAAAATACGGCTACAATACGTCGGCAAACATCTGCCCATTCATTTGACTGGGTTTGCCATTACATGTGTCCCGCATATAATGTATATAAGTGTCCCGCATATAATGTGAAATCAATGGGAGGCATTTTCGGGCGGTTTTTGAGGAGTTTTCTGGCGCGGTTTCTGCCCCAAAAAACTCGTCAAAAAACTCCGTGTGTACAGGGCCTAAGTCACTAATTGCTGAAGCGAGGGATGCATGTCCCGCTGAGATTGCGGCTGTTCGGCCAGATATACAACATATCTCACATTGAGTCGAAACTCTAGAAGATAACCCTGAATTCTACTCGCAGATAGATTTCTCAACTATTAATAATATAATAATAATAATAATCTTTATTTATATAGCGCCAACATATTACGCAGCACGTTACAATTTAGAGGGAACATAAACAGACAATATCAGACATTACATAGTGACAGCTAATTTACAATTCAGACAGGAGGATTGAGGACCCTGCTCGCAAAAGCTTACAATCTATGAGGAAATAAGAGAGACACAAAAGTGTAAAAACTACAGTCTATAGTCTCGGCCCAACATGACGCCATTTGTAAACACCAAAGGCACTTAGAGGACCCTGACAACAGGGGACGCCGCCATCACATCAGAGCCCATGGACTCCCTGAGGCGACACAGGATGAAGATTTGAAAGTCTCGCTTCAGGCTATCTTAATTTGGTCCTGGGGGCCCCAGCTTGTCATAAGATAAGGCTGAATCGAGCCTATAGAGCTCTACGTTTCAAGGGTTTGTCTCCCCAACCTAGGAACATTATATGCTGTGTCACTGATTATGAGCTCGAAGAAGAAATATTGGCGAAGGTGCGCTCTTGATGCACCATTGACTTTGATGCCGCACCAATCATTGCTGACCTCTCCTGGGTTACCCTTCAAAATCGCAGATTGCCCTGACCTCTAATAACTGTCGTAAGGGATCATCATATCTTATATTGCTGCGGTTTTCCCTTTAGCCTTACTGCCAGGAATAATGTCCGCTCAGCCACTCTCCGCAATCCTGTGAACCTGCCACAATTTAGTGCTGCTCTGGACAATTCATTTCCAGGAATTATTAAATTGGGAACTTATTCCCCCTCCACCACCAGCTCCAGTTTGGCAACGCAGAGGCTCATAGAAGAGGCGTATTTCCTCAACAGGTTCCTCACAGGACCTAAACAATAGCTCTACTTCCAAGTGATCCACTCTGGATTGGATCTACTCTAATCGAGTAGTCATATACGCACAACACGCATTTATTTGTAGTCCACTACGACAACGCCGACTTAGCGGTCCCCCTTCCGCCGGCTTTCGTGCCTCTCTCGGCGCTTCCCGTCTTCTGCAGTTCACGGCCGCCGGATCCCTAATGCACGCATGCTCCGGCCGTCTCTTAAAGGGCCAGTGCGTGAAATTCTAAAAGTTACCCAATCACCCCCCGGACTATTTAAAGCACCTCCTCCATCTACCAAGTGCCTGAGCAATGTTGTTTCTAACCTTGTGTTAGTCAGCAAAGGTGTATAAGATAGATAGATGTATAAGATAGGCAATGTCAGATGTCCTTTTCAAAACTTTGTACACCATAGAATAAACGTAGTTGGTTATTCTTTCACACCGCCGTGCTACACTGTTCCGCTTAACTGGTCCCTCTGCAAGAAAAAGGCATCGGGAAAATCCAAGGATCCTTCTCTTCATGAGTATTGAAGATGGTGAAAGCAAATGAACACAGTGTAAAACCGTAACCACTTCAAAAGGAAATCCACTTTTTTTATACTTACAGAATTACGTAATAAATTATAAGGAATAAATCAAGCGCATCACAAATTTAGAACGCGCAGCACGCCTTATTTCACAGAAAGCGCAGAAACAAGGTGTGCCGCATGTTTTATACCCTGCACCAGTCATTCTCATATGCTTGGCAGGATACCACTCTTAACTACCTGCAAACTAATCTAACCTCTTCATAGTGAAATTAATACCTTGCTTACCAAATGGTAAATAGCCACACTGCCTACATTTTTATATCTACGTGAAACGCTGCCAGTAGCAATTCCGCGTTCTGCACTCAGGAAATTTCAGTCCTCTCTTATTAATTTTATCGGGGTCAATAAGCTCCACCACATTTCAAGGTCAGTCCTGTTAGCTTTAACCTCTCAGGGTGGTCATGCAGTCCCTGATATCTATCGCTACTTTTTAGTGGTTCACTTACGTAGGATTTTTTCTTGGGCTTCTTTATAAGCCTATACTATCGAAAAGCTGTGGAGTGCCCTGATCCATCCCAATGCATTGTTTGGTCTGATTCTGTGGTCATCTTCCCAGGGACTTTATTGGGTCCGCTGGCATTCTCAAAAGACATCTGGCACACGAGCAATATAAAGTACTCCCTTACCTTGCTAAAAACGTCTATGATCTCCTTCCTCTATACTCCTCTGACACCTGACAGTCTTTCGGCTGCCATGACCAGGCCATGGTATAATGTGAGAAATATTCAAAAATAAAAGAATTATCAAATACTTTTTCACAGCACTGTATATACAGTATCTGTGTGTGTGGTCATGGGGAAGGACAGGCAACAATCTTCTCAAAGTACTATTTAAGGCTATGTTCACACTTGGATCATTGTTTCTGTACTCAGTGGAAGCCATGATGCTCCCCAGATCTGTTGCACGTCGGATTCCAAACAGTGCCTGATGAACCCTATTGACTTATAATGGGGTCTGTCAGGATTCCATCAAGGTTTCCATCTTTGGACATCAAAAATAGCGCTGTATGCTGTGCTATGCTAGCAGTCAAAAGTGATGAAACTTCGGACGGAACCCCCGGCGGAGGCATCGAACGGCATTTTGAACAGAACCCTAGGCTCTGTTCACACTACCGTCAAGATTTCCAATTTTCTGCTCCATCATTAGAGCAGAAAAACAAAAATGACAGAGTGCCTGATCTGTCATACGACGAACACCAACGGTGCCCGGCAGACCCAATTGACTTATAATGGGGTCCATCGGGTTCCGTCATGGCTGTGGGGTATGTGGACCCACTAGTCCGCTCCGCCCTAGTGGATAAGCAGCTGGCCAAACAATAGTCAATAACAGTTTCTCGGACAAGAGTACCTGGGAGGATGTTCAGGCAGATGCTAGGAGTAGCAGACACGTGGCACGGGTGATGCTTGATATGGCAGATGACACCACACCAGACGTGGCTGATGATACCAGACGTGGCTGATGATACCAGACGTGACAGATGATACCAGACGTGGCAGATGATACCAGACGTGGCAGATGACATTAGACGTGGCAGATGTGGCACACACGACTCCAACAGTAGGCATAGGAACAGGAACGAAACACAGCAACAGGATACGGGAAGCAGGATACGGGAACAATGGGAGCAGGATACAACTCAGGGACTATTTGCATAGACGAACACAAGAAGACTAACAATGCTCAAGCAAGGGGAGGAAGGGCAGAGCCCTTTTTAAAGTCCAGGGTGTTACTGGGTTGATTGGGAAACTTTAGAAAGGTGCGTGCGCTGGTCCTTTAAGGCCGGGAATGAGTGGCGCGCGCACCCTACAGAAAACAGGAGAGCACTGCAGCCGTGTGTTTCGTCGTCTCTGAGGAGGGAGACACCGACATAAAAGATACAGTCCTGCGGTCGCGGCTGCCAGGAAGTGGGACGTGCCGGCGGTCAGCGACCACGGGCATAGCAGTCCGTCATTTGGACAGGAAGAATAGCAAAGCACGCTGCACTATTCTTCACTTTAAATATGACAGAACTGCCGATGGAGGCTCCGAAAGGAAGTATTACCAGGGCCTATATGTATGTTATATGATATACTTATTATTATTATACCAATATTAGTAGCGTAAAGTGGGTAACAATATATTATTCTATTATATCATTACATTATATGTATTATTATTATATTATTATTATATTCTGTTATAATAATAATTTATAATAATATATTCTATTAATAGCAGCAATAATATTGTATTAGTACAAATGATAACTGTACAAACTGTATAAAACAAAGGCGAAATAATGTAATGCATGGAAACGTTCTGTCTGCCATAATAGGGCCGTGTTTTACTTCTATGGATAAATTAATAATGTTAAACAGCCCGAGGCGCATACAGTAACTGTAGAGGCCATGGCTGCTCTCCAATAAGAGACTGTGTATTCCCAATGCTGCCTCCACTTTGCTTTCATGACTCTTTTATATAACAAATGTAGCACCCTGCAGAAAGTATTGGACAATTGCTTTAATAGTAGATAATTCACGTTGTCTTGCAGCACTGGGGTCAAATCCGGCCAAGGGCAACATCTGCATGGAGGTTTTATGTGCATGTGTTCTCATCGATTTCCTGATACTGATAGGCAGAAAAGAAGCTAATTGCATATTAGGAAATTGCTTTTTAGTCAATTGCCTTTATATTCTGCAAAACAGCTTCTCTACCATGTAAGAATTAAAACAATTATCTGATATTAGAAAAAAGGGACTGTTTCCAGATACAGCACTACTTTTGTCCATGGCTGTGTATGCTATTGCAGCTAATTATTCTGGAAAACTTAAGTATGCAGTGAACTCCCTCTAGTGGTGGCTGCACGCTGAGAGAATTTTATTATTTAGCTCTTGGGTCTATGCAAGTGATTTGGGGCTCTGTATAAGAAAAACAGAGCTCCGACCATGGCCACCATCAGGACAGTAGAGCTGGTACTGCTGTCAGGGGCCCAGTTGAAATTTAAAAAATGAGGCCCCCCCCCAGTTCTCTTAGGTAACTGGGGCCTGTGTAGTTTCCTTTAGGTGGGACTACATGGCCCCAGTTACTACAGTTACATTGCTGCTGTCTAGCCTTTGCATTTACCTGCTTCTCCTTGCTCCTGGATCCTCTTCAGCTCCAGGCCCGGCGCACTGGGTCCTGACAGCAGCCAGAATTACGACCTTATGTCTGGCAGTACCCAGAGTTTAAAAGCACCATGGCGCAAGGAGTGGTTAGAAAAAGGAGCTGTCTGGTGGGGAGGGGAGGGGGGTCTGTGTTGATTTTATTTGCTCTGGTCTGGAGTCTGAATTTTGCGGTCTAATTTTATGTCTGAATTTGTTTTGGTATTTGAATTAATTTTGGGGTTTGAATTTATTTAGGTTTCTGGATTAATTTTGGGGTCTGGTCTGAGGACTGGATTTATTTATGGTTTTCAATTAATTTTAGGATTTGAATTGACATCGACATTTTGTCTGGGGTGAGGATTAATTTGGGGAAATGGTCTAAATTAATTTTAGGGTCTGAACTGAGGTCTGGATTTTTTTATGTTTTATGGTCCGAGGATTAATTTTGGGGTTTAACTTAATTTCGGTGTTTGAAGTAACTTTTGGGTTTAAGCTAAGTGAGCGGTGTACGAGCTCGATACAAAGTCTATGAGTCCGTACACCGTTTGCTCGGCTTTCCGAGGAAAGTCAATCAGAATTGAAGTGGCACAGTGCTCACCCCAGTATTTCTGCCGTTTCGTTTTAGTGATTGGTGAGGGTCTCAGTGCTCGCACCGCCATCGATGTAACCAACTGACGTGTCACTATGACATGTCAAAAGTTTTTTAAAGGTTTAGTTACCCTTTAACCCTTTAGGAATCAGGCATTTTTTTCATAATTCCTCCATTTTCACAGGCTCAAAAGTAACTGACAAATGAACATAATTGTAAATATAATCATTATTGTTAATACTTGGATGTGACTGGCATAAGTCTGGAACCCATCAACATCACCAAATTCTGAGCTTCCTCCCTTAATATCTTTTGCCGCCTTCAGCTGCTGCTTGTTTGTGGCTTCTTCTTCCTTCAGTTTAGTTTTCATTAAGTGAACGGCATGCTCAATCGGATTGAGGTCCGGTGACTAATTCGGCCATTGAAGAATAGTCCATTTCTTTGCCTTAGGAAGCTCTTGGTTGCCTTTTGTGGTATGTTTGGGTCATTGTCCACCTGTAGCGTGAAGAGCGTTCTTATCGATTTTGAAGATTTGGTGAAATCTGGGCAGAAAGTCTCGCTCTATAAATTTCAGAATTCATTCTGCTACTTCTATCCGCAGTCACATCATCAATAAACCCAATTGACTCCGTTCCAATGACAGCCATACATACATGCCCATGCCATAACCCTGCCTCCACCATGTGTTACAGATGATGTGATATGCTTCAGATCATCAGCTCTTCCTTTAATTCCCCATACTGTTCTCTTCCCATCATTCTGTTACAAGTTCATCTTGGTTTCATCGGTCCACAGAATCTTGTTCCAGGACTGGGCGGCTTTCTTAGATGTTTTCTAGCTTAGTCTTATCTGGCCTTTCTGGTTTTTTTGTGTTACCAGTGGTTTTGCATCTAGAGATAAACCCTCTGTATTTACTTTCATAAAGACGTCTCTTGATTGTAGACTCACAATGATACGTCGACCTCCTCCAGAGTGTTTTTGACTTTGCTAGATGTTGTGGTCTTCTAGACCAAGGAAATAATTCTGCGATCTTGTGCCCGCGGTCGCTGACCGCAGGCACGTCCCACTTACTAGCACCCGCGACCGCAGGACATTTTCTTCATGCCGGCGTCTCCTTCCGCAGAGACACCGGCACACGTAGCTGCAGCTCCCCTCGATGTCCTGTAGGATGCGCGCGTTCACTCCCGGCCTTAAAGGACCAGCGAACGCACCTGTGTTTAGTTCCCCAGCCAATCCCTTTACTACCTGGACTATAAAAAGGGCTCTGATCTTCCTCTCCTTGCCTGAGCGTTGTTGTGTCTATCCATGTTCGTTAGCAAATAGTCCCTTAGTTGTATCCTGTTTCCTGTATCCCGTAATTGCGTTTGTTCCTGAGCGAAGTCTAGTGCTAGAGTTGATTGAGTTCATCTTCTGTGCCACTTGTCATCTGCCACGCCAAGTGTCATCTGTGCCGAGGAGTCTGTTACGCCTTCGTGTCTGTTACACCACGTGTCTGTCAGAACTTCCATACAGGTATTACCGTTCTAAAGACTGTTTTGGCAAGCTGCTACTCCGCTACGGCGGAGCTGTCAAGTGAGTCCCCATACCTCCAGAGCCGTGACATGCGATCCTCCACTTTAGTTGTTTTTCGGGGTCTTCTAGGAATTTGATGTTGCTTTGCTCGCCAGTGCATTCCTTTTTTTTTAAGAATGAACAAGATTGTTGCTTTGGCCGCTAAAGGTTATGCGATCTCTCTGATAGTTTTTTTTCTTTTTTCAATCTAATGATCGCCGCCTTCACTTGCATTGACACCTCTTTGGATGGCATATTCCTGTGAACAGCTACCAAATGCAAATTCAACACTTGGAATCAACTCCAGAAGTTTTATCTCCTTAATTTGACATGAAATAGGTCACCACTCCCGGCCATAAAACTGCTTATCAGTCAATTGTCCAATTACTTTTGAGCCCGTGAAAATGGAGGAATTATGGTAAAAATGGCTGTAATTCATAAATGGTTAATGCAATATTTCTGTTAAACCCCTTGAATTAAAGCTTAAAGAGGCTCTGTCACCAGATTTTCAAACCCCTATCTCCTATTGCAGCAGATCGGCGCTGCAATGTAGATTACAGTAACGTTTTTTTTTTCAAAAACGAGCATTTTTGGCCAAGTTATGACCATTTTTGTAGTTATGCAAATTAGCCTTTCTTAAGTACAACTGGGCGTGTTTAAAGTTATGTCCAACTGGGCGTGTATTGTGTGTGTACATCTGGGCGTGTATTGTGTATGTACATCTGGGCGTTTTTACTTGTTTTACTAGCTGGGCGTTGTGAATAGAAGTGTATGATGCTGAAGAATCAGCATCATCCACTTCTCTTCGTTACCACCCAGCTTCTGGCAGTTCACAGACACAGCGTGTCCTCGCGAGATCACGCTGTGACGTCACTTCCTCCCACAGGAACTTCATCGCGTCGGATGAGCGAGGACACGCTGTGTGTCTGTGTACTGCCAGAAGCTGGGTGGTAACGAAGAGAAGTGGATGATGCTGATTCTTCAGCATCATACACTTCTATTCACAACGCCCAGCTAGTAAAACAAGTAAAAACGCCTAGATGTACACACACAATACACGCCCAGTTGTACATAAATTTTTGCATAAATATAAAAATGGTCATAACTTGGCCAAAAATGCTTGTTTTTGAAAAAAAACAACGTTACTGTAATCTACATTGCAGCGCCGATCTGCTGCAATTTGAGATAGGGGTTTGAAAATCTGGTGACAGAGCCTCTTAAAAGTCTACAATTCAATCACATCTGCATTCCTTGGTTTCCAATCCATTGTAGTGGTGTACAGAGGATAATGCTAAACATTTGGGCCACCGTTTAAATACTTCTGGACCTGACTGTATATTGTTTTAGTTCAAGAACTAAACTTACACTAAAAAAGTAAACAAAACTATGCATTCATGACATGAAAATGACAAGAAAAACTAAAAACTGCAAACCTTGTGGGGTGCAAGAGTGCTGTGGTACAACATAGAGAACTGGTAAAGTGTGTGTGTGTGTGTGTGTGTGTATGGGGGGATGACTTCGGGTCTAAATCTTTTGCTGTATGGAGCCCAGAAAATTGTAAAAGTGGCCATGCCAACTGCTATAAAGATATAGGGGGTATTTATTAAGCACTCTACACAAGTTTGCTGGTGTAAAAGCAATTTGCACAAACATTTGTGAAAAAAATTTGACTTTTTCCTTTCTACACCACTTCTTTAAAAAAAAAATGTACGTGGAAATTATCAAGAGGGTCGTACGCCAAGCGCGGTCACTGTAATTCATGCCAGAAACTGACATCAATTGTGCCGTTAATCTACGGAAGCTCATAGCTGTTGAAGATTTCCCTTTTTGGCACGCGGACAGCCAGAGATGCGCTGAATTTATTAAGAGGCGTACACATCAATAAATTAGGCGCATTTTACTCCGGCGTTCTTTATATTTAGACTGGCGTATGAAACACAGGACTTAATACATTCCCCCTATATTATAAAATTATTCAGCACAGAATATTGATTTTCACGCATATGCCATCCTTATGACACGCGGTTTTGATGTTTAGAAAAAGAAATGAAGGAGGTGGTTTTATTTTTCCCTTCATTTCTTGATCTAATGTTGCGCGAATCACGTGCGACACACGGTAGTGCTTCCGTGTGCTGCGCGTGATTTTCACGCACCCATTGACTCCAATGGGTGCGTGATGCGAGAAAAACGCCCAAGTATAGGACATGTCGTGAGTTTTACACAGCGGACACACGCTGCGTGAAAATCACGGAATGTCCGAATGTCCCATTGACTAACATGCGTGATTTTCACGCGCGTATCACGGACGTTAAACACGTTCGTGTGAATAAGGCCTAAGGCTGAAAGTCCACAGCGCAAACTCGCATGTGATATGATAGACACAACTGGAGGTAGTTGGGGAGGAACATCTATTGGATTTTTTGCAATTAGCGAAATCACATTCAATCCCATAGACTAACCTTGTATAGGACATCGCTTAGTATTGTGAGGCAATTAACTGGGCACACGCATACACGTTTGAGCGTCGTGGAGCCCTCACCTAAAGCTCTCAGAACTACGGGAAAAAATGGGAATAGATTCTACATTGTTGTCATTTTACATTGTAACCAGCAGATGGCAGCATGCATCTTCTCCACTAAATTACAGTTTTGCCAAATGTGCGGGTTTATTTGATTGATGCTGGAGAAGTGAAGTCGCAGTGCAGTGTTTAACATACATCCCGCTTTCTGTATTCTCCTTTAATTATATTATTACATTTAGTGATAGAATTTATAGTGAAATCCCATGAACTATATCTATCATTGTTTATGGTCTACGATAAGACCTGCAATGTATGGAAATCTTCACACTTTGGGCCTCATTTATCAAAACTGTCTAACATAATAACCAATCACAGCGCAACATAAATTTTCCCAGTGCAATTTAAGGAATAAAAGCTACATTATGATTGATTGTCATGGGCAACAGGGTCATTTCATCTGTTTTTCTGCTATCGTCCCCTATTCCCCCATTAACATGAACGTTTGGCTCAACCAATGGTTATTAGTAGGCAGATAAGCGGCAGCTAAACACTTCTGGCACCATTTATCTTTGGAAGTAGAGCGATAAGCGACTTAAAATTCTCCTATTTTGCTGCAGTGGTAGACATTAGGGGACAGTCAGGCTGATCCCATACAAGTTCAGGTGTGTGACTCGGCCATTGAAAAATATTCAATTTCTTTGATTCAAGATGCTCTTGGTTTGCTTTCGCAGTATGTTTTGGGTCATTATCCTCTGTCCTTTCAGTTTTGCAGCATGTGAACTGAGTCTGAGCAGAAGGTCACGGGATCTTGTCAGGATCCACCAACAAATATCAGTGTCTATGGGAAGCTTAATAGCTGAAGAAATCACATCCCAACTTGTGGACAGTCAGCATATTTTTTATATGGGAATAGAAATATATTAAAGGGGTTACATAGTTACATAGTTACATAGTTACATAGTTCGTACGGTTGAAAAAAGACACATGTCCATCAAGTTCAACCAAGGGAAGGGAAACATTTCTACACATTGACATAGGACTTGATATTTTTTCATTCTAGAAAATTATCTTTGCCTTTTTTAAAGCCATCTCCTGTCCCTGCTGTGACGGCTCCTGCGGTGACTATTCCATAGATTCACAGTTCTCACAGTAAAGAAGGCTTGTCGCCTCAGCAGATTGAACCTTTTTTTCTCCAGATGGAGGGAGTGCCCCCTTGTTCTATGGGTTTATAAAAAAAAAAAATCCCCAAATTTTATAATAATTAATATTAGAACATTATAGTTTCCTGAACACAGACATATTATAGATCCGTGTTGAAAGGAGATGTAATAAGACACCTATAGATGGCTATAGGCCCGTATTGTACCACTACGTGCCTCAGATTTCACACACATGCTCACAGAAGCTTTTATGTCACAAATTCCATGAGCAAGAAAATAGCTGATCACAAGGAGTGCCGTGATCTGCTGTTATCTATAGGATGACTAGGCAGCAAGTGTTCAGCGCTACAACAGGGCAAATTAAGAATTACACAGTTCCCATTGAAACGAATTGTCAGTCTGGGTGTAAGAGAGAGAGAAGGAAAGTAAAAGAGAGAGGTAGGGAGACACAGAGAGAAATGAGCGAGAAAGAGAGCGAGGGAGATCTTTGTGCTCACTTTCTGAGGGATAGAGGTCCGGAATATTAATTTTAAATGCCATAAAAGGGTATTCAAAGGGGTTTTCCCATCAGAGACATTTATGACATATCCACAGGATATGGGACCCGCACCTACCTGTAGAAGGGGGCCCCCTAATCCCCGTTCTAGCTTTTTGTGCTCACGCTGCCTCCCGGCTACTTACTGATTACATGGTCGGGAGTTACGGAAACAGCGTAACTCGCTGAGCTATGCTGTTTCAGTAAGTTTCATAGAACTGAATAGTAGTTACATAAACAGCATAGCTCGCTTCCGTAACTGCCATTCACTACTATGGGACTTACGGAAACAGCGTAGCTCAGCGAGTTACACTGTTTCTGTAACTCCCGACCATGTAATCAGGAAGTGGCTGGGAGGCAGCGTGAGCACAAAAAGCTAGAACGGGATTTAGGGGGCCCCGTTGTAGAGATAGGTGTGGGTCCCACATCTATCTGACATTTATGACATATCCTGTGGATATGTCATAGATGTCCCTCATGGGAAAACCCCTTCCCGCTTTGGCCACTTTTGACCTTCCTGACAGAGCCTCATTTTTCAAATCTGACATGTGTCACTTTATGTGGTAATAACTTCGGACTGCTTTCACCTATCCAAGCAATTCTGAGATTGTTTTCTCGGGACACATTGGACTTTATGTTACTGGCAAAATTTGCTCAATAGATTAAGTATTTAATTGTGAAAAACACCAAAATATAGTGAAAAATGGCAAAAATTAGCATTTTTCTAAATTTAAACGTATGTGCTTGGAAGACAGGCAGTTATACCACACATAATAGTTGCTAATTAACATCCCCCATATGTCTACTTTAGATCGGCATCATTTTTTGAATATTGTTTTATTTTTCTAGGACGTAACAAGGCTAAGCACTTTAGTTGCAATTTCTCACATTTTCAAGAAAACTTCAAAAGGCCATTTTTACAGGGGCCAGTTCAGTTGTGAAGTGGCTTTGAGGGCCTTATATATTAGAAACCCCCAATAAGTCACCCCATTTTAAAAACATCACCCCTCAAAGTATTAAAAACAGCATTTAGAAAGTTTATTAACCCTTTAGACGTTTCACAGGAATTAAAGAAAAGTAGAGGTGAAATTTACAAATTTCACTTTTTTTTGCAGAAATTCATTTCTAATCAATTTGTTTTGTAACACAGAAGGTTTTACCAGAGAAATGCAACTCAATATTTATTGCCCATCGTCTTCAGTTTTTAGAAATATCCCACATGTGGCCCTAGTGTGCTAATGGACTGAAGCAGTGGCCTAGGAAGCAAAGGAGCACCTAGTGGATTTTGGGGCCGCCTTTTTATTAGAAAATATTTTAGGCATTTAGGCACCATGTCAGGTTTACAGGGCTCTTGTGGTGCTAAAACAGTGGAAATCCCCCAAAAGTGACATCATTTGGGGAACTAGACCCCCAAGGAAATTATCTAGGGGTATAGTGAGCATTTTGACCCCACAGGTTTATTGCAGAAATTATTGGATGTAGGCCGTGAAAATTAGAATCTACATTCTTTCAAAGAAAATGTAGCTTTAGCTAATTTTTTCTCATTTCCACAAGGACTAAAGGAGAAAAAGCACTGCAACATTTGTAAAGCAATTTCTCCCAATTAAAACAATACCCCACATGTGATCCTAAATGGCTGTTTGGACACAGGGCAGGGCTTAGAAGGGAAAGAGCGCAATTTGGCTTTTCGAGCTCAAATTTAGCAGGAATGGTTTGCAGAGGCCAGGTCGCATTTGCAAAGCACCCAAAGGGACAAAACAGTGGAAAACTCACACAAGTGACCCCATTTTGGAAACAACACCCCTTGATGAATTTATCTAGGGGTGTAGTGAGCACAGGGGTTTTATAGATTTTATTCGAATTGGGCAGTGAAAATAAAAACAATCCTTTTCTTCAATAAGATGTATAATTAGCTCAAAATGTTTCATTTCCTCAACAAATAAAGGAAAAAAAAGAACCACAACGTTTGTAAATCAATTTCTCCTGAGTACGGCAATACTCCACATGTGGTCATAAACTGCTGTTTGGGCACACAGTAGGGCTCAGAAGGGAAGGAGCGCCATTTGGCTTTTGGAGCACAGATTTTGCTGGATTGGTTTCTGGTCGCTATGTCGCGTTTGCAAAGACCCTGGGGGACCAAAACAGTGGAACCCCCCACAAGTGACCCGCATTTTGGAAACTACAACCCTCAAGGTATTCCCCCAGGGGTGTAGCGAGCATGTGTTGAAAATAGTGTGCACTCGATGTTGCAAAGTGAAAATTGGATTTTTTCCATAGATATGCCAATATGTTGTGCCCAGCTTGTGCCACCATAACAAGACAACTCTCTAATTATTATGCTGTGTTTCCCAGTTTTAGAATCACCCTACATGTGGCACTAATCTTTTGCCTGGACTATCGACAGGGCTCAGGAGTGAGAGTACCAGCCGAAATTGAGGCCTAATTTGGCAATTTACACAGTATTAGTTCACAATTGCAGAGTCTCTGATGTGAAATAATAAAAGAAACCACTGAGAAGTGACCCCTTTTTGGAAACTACACAGCTCAAGGCATTTATTAAGGGGTGTAGTGAGCATTTTCACCCCACAGGTATTTTCCGTAAATGATTGCGCTGCGGATGGTACAAAGTAAAAATTTAATTTTTTCCCTAGATATGCCAATTCAGTGGGAAATATGTTGTGTCCAGCTTGTGCCACTGGGAGACACACAACCCAAAAATTGTTAAAAGGGGTCTCTCGGGTATGGCGATGCCATATATGTGGAAGTAAACTGCTGGTTGGGCAGGCTGTAGGGTTCAGAGCGGAGGGAGCGCCATTTGGCTTTTTGAGCGTGGATTTTGCTTGGTAGTAGTTTTGTTTGGAGTTTTACTAGTATTTCAGTTTATAATGTGGGGCATATGTGAGCTGGGCAGAGTACATCAGGGGCATAGTCAGGTGGTATAATAATGGGGTAAACAATAAAATAATCCATAAATATTTGTTACGCTCTGACACAATCCTTTCTCCACAGGCCGGTGTCGCACTGATAAATGTCCTTTCTTATCCCCATTTTGGAGACAACCGAGAAGCAATGAAGCACAGGGGATGACACACCCCAATGGATAATATTCAAAATATAATAGTCACGTATTGTAAAAGAATATATAGATCTTTATTAATAAATAACAATACATGGTATCACATAAAATACAATAAACATACAAACAAACATATGGAGAGCAGCAGCACGGTAGACTAGTAAGTATACCAAAGGGTTAAGCAAACCTGACCCAGCTCAGAATCTACCATCCAAAGTCGAATCCCAAAAATACAAGATAAATGGTAGATATGTATCGTAGAAAAGAATATAACAAGAGATGCTATGGAGACTGTATAATATATGAAAAACCATAATCTGCTATATAGCTCAGAAAATATATACAAGAATTGTGCAGAGAACCAAGCAGGGAAATAACAGTAGCAATAACATCAATAGATATCCTAAATATGAGACTCACATACCTAGGGACATGATGGGAGAGAGCTGAGATGGAACACAGGAGCAAAAACGCCTCGACGCGCGTTTCGCCACGGACTGGCTTCGTCAGGAGGCCCCATTTTGGTCAACACTCCGCACCTTTGCAGTTTGGGAAATTTAGCTGGGAAGTATTGTCCTGGTATGATACGGGCGCCCTCGCTTCCAGCAGATATATTTGGGGCCTACCCTTCGTGGTTCCCTCATTTTAGGGCCTTGATAAATCGCCACTTGAAACAGAAGTACTATTCCCCTCGGGCCTGCAGAACCGCATATTTTTCTTTCCTGACTTATTGGAGCCTTAACTTAGCATTTTATTTTTTCATAGACGTAGTGGTATGAGGGCTGTTTATTTGCAGGACGAGCTGTAGTTTTTATTGGTACCATTTTGGGGGTGCATGCGACTTTTTGATCACTTGTTATCCTTTTTTTTGGGAGGCAAGGTGATCAAAAAACAGCAATTCTGGCATAGTTTTTTAAGGTTTTTTTATACACCGTTCACCACGCGTAATAAATTACATATTAACTTTATTCTGCGGGTCCGTACGATTCCGGCAATACCAAATTTATAGCACTTTTTTATGTTTTACAACTTTTTGCACAATAAAATTACTTTTGTACAAAGAATGTATTTTTTCTGTCGTCAAGTTGTAAGAGCTATAACTTGCTCATTTTTTCATTGACGGAGCTGTATGAGGGCTTGTTTTTTGCGAGACGAGCTACAGATTTTATAGGTACCAATTTTGGATACATGCGACTTTTTGATCACTTTTTATTTAACTGGTTCCCGACCGCTGGCTGTGTTTTTACGGCCAGCGGTCAGGGTCCTTAAAACCCGAGCCATAGACTTTTTACGGCTCGGGTTTTCACTTGCTGCCCGCGCAATCGGGCAGCTGAATGTCAGGTCTCCGGCTGTCAGTGACTGCCGGGGACCCTGAGGAGAAGATAGAAGTAGCTTTCGCTGCTTCTGTCTTCTCTGATGACTTGTACACAGCGCTCAATGAACACTGTGTATATGAATAGAGGCAGCGGCCGCACCGCTGTCTCTATTCCTCCCGTTGATCATGTGACTTACAAGACCTAGCACAGCCCTATTAGTGACAATCGTCACTATGAGAGGGCTGATTTCCCCTGTAACAGGGGAAAAGCCTGGTGTAAAAGAAAGAAAAAATATATATAAAGTTCCCCAAAGGTCGTTTTTGACCTTTTGAGGGACAGACCATAGTAATAAAAAACTAGTAAAGTCAAGTGCAATTTTTTTTTATAATAAATAGACATAAATAGACATAAAATACCCACCCCAAAGAAAAACGTTCCCGCCCCGCTAGTGCTGACCCAATTACCCTAATATAGACATGTAATATATTAAAATTTACGGTAGACAATGACGATCACAAATAAAAGGTCTATTTTAGGGTAAAACTATGTTACAAAAAAAAAATAGCTGAAACGTAAAAAAAGCTTATTTTTTTACTATTATTTTCAAACTTTATGAATAAAAATTCTAAAATAGCAAAAAAGGTGTGCATAAAATCGATAAAAAAAAGAAACCTGCATTGTCCACGGAAAAAACTTCGCAAAAATCACGTAGTTAGCCCAACAAATAAAAAAGTTATAGTCATTTAACTAACGCGTGCTACAAAGGGCCAAACGGTGTCTGGTCCTGAAGGCTCAAAATAGCCCGGTCCTGAACTGGTTACATTTTTGGAAGACAAAGTGACCAAAAAACAGCAATTCTGGCATTATTTTCTAGGTTTTTCTTTTACGGCATTCACTACGCGGGACAAATAACATAATTTTTTTTATAGTTCAGGTCGTTACGGACGGGGAGATACCAAATATGTATGGCTTTATGATTTTTTTCAATAATAAATGACTTGATATGGGAAAAAGGGCGATCGTGTTTTATGTTATTACTTGAAACTTTTATTTGTTTTTTTTTACAACTTTTATTTTTACTTTCTTTACACTTTTTTTTACACTTTTTTTAGTCCCACTAGGGGACTAGAAGGTGCAACTGTTTGATTGATGTTCTAATACATTGCACTACCTATGTAGTGCAATGTATTAGAACTGGCAGGCTGCCGATTTGCTACAAACCACTTTGATGCAGCGATCGCAATGGATCACTGCATCGAAGAGGGTTAATGGCAGGAATCTGAGTTAGCTCCGGTTCCTGCCGATACAGCAGGGTGTCCGCTGTAACATACAGCGTACACCCACTGCTCATGGCGACGGCTCAAGTTCTGAGCTGGCGCCATCTTGCCGATGATACCGGAAGCCTTTTAGGCCCTGCCGGCGAGCGAGCCATAAGAGGCTTCCATTGCTGGCTGACCGGGAGGCCAGTATTAGGCCTCCGGTTGCCATTGCAGCCACCGGCAACCCAGCTATTACGTTGCTGGGGTGCCGGTGGCTAAGAACTCCTCACATGCTGCGATCTCTATTGAACGCAGCATCTGAGAGGTTAATCAGCCGGATCGGATGCTAGCTCCAGTCCTGGCCGTTACCTCATGGTGTCAGCTGTAACATACAGCTGGCACCCGGCGGTGATGGTGCGGGTTATCACCGCGACGTAATAGTACTGCGCCTTGCGGGAAGCCCTGCCCCACAGCGCCGTATCTATACAGCGGATGTAGGGAAGGGGTTAAGAGTAGGTCTGATCAGTGGTTCAGGCTGCAGCTCTGCTTGTTCAGATTGGCTGCTGTGTATAAACACAAGCTCACCAGGAGGTCAGAGCATAGAGAGATCATTGATATTACAGCAAGAACAGAATCTATAGATTAGTTGTGGGCAGAGATTTTTCCTTCCATTGAAAAACACTTTAGTCAGTCCCTGCTTGAAATGGCTGATAACAGGGAACAATAGATTGACCTCAAAGGCATGAAAATGTATATAATATAGACTTTTAATTTACTGTGCCTTTAAAAGTGGCATCAAAATTCAGCATTTAAAAATTACATATACATATTCATATACATTTTTCGTTGATCACTGACTTGGTCTTTGTCCTTCACAATGAAGACTGTGGCGTAAAATATTTAATTCATTATGTTCCTCAAAACCGAAGAACACACAAGAGTCAGTGATTTCAAGCAGAAGGAACTCTGAGAAGCAAAAAAGAGCCCGGTCCTCCGAGGATGATCAAACTCTCCCAGGATTCATCTCTCCTTATGAATAATGAATTTGTCTTCTGGCATGAATCTGATGAGGGTAAAAATAAACCTGTACAATTACCACAAAGTCGGCCTGGAAACATGTAGAAAACGTCTGTGTGTTCTTTTTATAATACTGTTTATATGTGAACATAGGCATTAAGAGCATTATAATATTAATATACAAACGTGTCTATACACAAGTCAATGTGAAGACAGAACAATATAGAAGAGCATACAGTATATATATCTCTATAATAATGTATCATTCCGCTAATATATATATATACATACACCAGTATACCTCTCAGGCCCTGCTCACACGGCGTGTATTTGACATGTATTTTGGCGCGTTTTACGCACCGCAATATGCATAAAAACCGCTTGATTAAAGGGTAACAAACTTCTGATATGTCATAGTGACATGTCAGAAGTTTTGACCGCTGGGGGTCTGAGCACCAAAACCCCCACCAATCGCTAAAACAAAGCGGCAGAAGCGCTCGTGTGAGCGCTGAGCCGCTTTGTTTCTGTTCGGTAAACACCACATTTAGGTAGTTGAATGTAGTCTATCTGCAGTCTCTGGAATGGGTAGTCAGGGTTTACAAGGTGTTTCATCTGTACCCTGATCATTTTGCCTGGATTGTGCTTGGCCCAAATCATACATTTCTTGCACCATTGTGTCGCAAATTGTGAGAAGTCGGGTGCAACCCAAAATTTACTTATAATAGCAGCCATTCCTCCTTTGGAAACATGAGATGAGAGATGAGATAAGTTTGTTAAAAATGATATATAGCTGGAGGGGCGGACAAGCGACCATCCTCATGTTTCCAAACACCATTATCTGGCTTACAACCTGTCTTCCTCCATTTACTGTGTGTCTGGGGACCTGCCTGCTTTTGCATGGTTATAAGAGTGTCTATTGTCAAATTTTGTTCATCTTTTGGGGACTCTTGGAGGATCAGAAGAGCAGCCTTTTTGGCAGCTTCATCTGCCCTGTTATTACCCATAGTGATAGGAACTTTTGCTCGCTGATGTGCCTGGCATTTGATAAAAGCTATAGCTCGAGGTAGGTCCTGTATGAGGTCTGCATGCTTCACAACCTTCCTATAAGAAGTTAAGAAACCTCTGTGCTCCCACAGAAAACCAAAATCATGCACAACTCTGTAAGCATAATGGGAGTCCGTATATATATTTATTCTTTCCCTCTGCCAGCTTACATGCCTTGATCAGGGCAAGCAACTCTGCAGTCTGGGCAGAATGTATGCCAGGATCAAGGGTTTCAGAGTACAAAACGGAGGTGTTATCTGTTACAGCAAAACCTACAGCAAACCCACCCTCTGGCTTTTGTTGTCTGAACCCATCCACATAGGGGGTCATTTCAGCGTTTGGGATGGGCTCATCCAGCACAGGACTGGAAGGGGTGTATAAAAGTTCCACTACCTGCTCAAAATCATGCTCTGGATCCTGTCCATCCTAATTAGTCTGGAGTGGTAAGAGGGTCGCAGGATTTAGTACATCACACCTGAAGTATGGTGATGTTAGATGGTGCTAACAGGGAGATTTCATATTTGGTTAATCTGGCAGCAGAGAGGTGTCTGGTGGCTAGGCTGTGAAGGACTGCTTGTACAGCATGGGGAACCATAAGAAATAACTGATTTCCCAAAACAATATCAGCTGTCTTTTCAACTAGAAGGGCTCCCGCAACTACTGACTTGACACATGCAGCTCCTGCTGAGATAACAGAATCAAGTTTGGCACTAAAGTAACCCACTGGTTTCTGTTTCCCTCCATACTTCTGAGTAAGCACCCCTGAACCCTGATCCTCCTGTTCATGGCAGAACAGGTAGAATGGCTTGGTATAGTTTGGGAGTGCTAGTGAAGGGGCACTAAGTATGGCAGTTTTCAAATGACCTGCAGCCTGTTTTTCCTCTGCAGACAACTCTATGTGACCAACCTGAGTTGTCAGAGTTAAAGGGGAGCAGCGTGTTGAGACATATTTGGTATCCATTGTCTACAGTACCCAACTGGTCCCAAAAAGGCTCTGATTTGCTTGGCACTCTGTGGGTATGGTGCCCTCTGGATCACAGAGACTCTATCAGTAGTGATATGTTTAGAGCCCTGTGAAATATAGTGGCCCAAGAAGGTGACTTTTTCCTGGAAAAACTGTAACTTACTAGGGGATACTTTGCATCCCTCAGCACTCAGGTGGGACAATAGAGAAGCAGTTGCACTAATGCGCAGCTCCCTTGAGGGGGCTGTTAGCAAGAGATCGTCAACAAACTGCGCAATAGTGACCTCTGGTGGCGATCGCCATCTATCCAGGACCTGTTTCATAATTTGACCAAATTCAGATGGTGAAGAAATCATTCCGTGTGGCAATCTTGTCCAAGCATACTGCTGTCTCTCATGGGTGAAGGCAAATAGATACTGAGAGTCTGGGTGCACAGGCACACAAAAGAAAGCATCAACTAAATCTATTACACTAAACCAGGAGGCATTTGGTGGGATCTCTCCTAGAATAGTGTGAGGATTTGGGACAAGTGGGGAGACTTCCTGGATAATTTTGTTTACTGCCCGTAGGTCATGGATCAAACGGAACTGGCCTTGTTTCCCAGGCTTAGCCACTGACTACAGGGGCGTGTTTACCGGGGACTTTACGGGAACTAGTATGCCCTGATTCACAAAAGATTTAATTTGGTCTCTTACACCATTAATTTGTTTCAGACTGAGGGGATATTGAGGGACTCTGGGTAGGTTAGCTCCAGGTCTAAGCTTGATGACCACCTGGTCTGCTTGTTTTATCAGGCCCACTGGTCCTCCTTTTATAGCCCAGATATGCTGGGGGACTTCCTCCAGATCAGGAGGGATTTCCTGCTCTGGAAGACTGCAGACCACTATTAGAGGAATCAGACTTTCCAAGGTGTTATGGTCATCTGATCCCACCGATGATGTCACAATAGGTCCATTCTCTGTGTACTGGATTTTAGCTTTCAACTTCATCAGTGCATCTCTCCCCAGCAAACTGCAGGGAACAGATTCACTAATGATAAAAGAAAGGGAGGTGCTAATTGGACCTATATTTACAGGGGTCTTACAGTTTCCCTCAATGTAATGGGTATACCCCCCAGTCCTACAGCATCTATAAATCCGGTAGTTTCTAAATTTGGGGCTTCTGATCTTTTGAGAACCCTGCGGGCTGCTCCTGTGTCCACCAGGCACTCTACTGTATAAAAAGGCATTTCAGAGAGGGTCAAATGGACATAGCCATCGCCCCCCGCCCCGCTCTCAGAGATCACTGATAACACTGGAAGCCCTCCTTGCCAATTACTCTCCTGTCTCCCTTTCCTTGGGGCCCTGCAATCCCTCAAAAAGTGACCCATTTTTCCACAATTGTAGCATCTGAATTTGCTACGATCCCATTTATTTCCTCCCCAGGTTTTTTTTTTTTAAACTCATTTTATTGAAAGTACACAGTGCATAAGGTATGAAAAACATAACATTTTGGGTGACATGCAAGAAACCCATTATTCCAATGCAACATAACCATACAAACAACAACATCGATCTCTGTTACACAATGAGAATAAGAAATGGTACAACCTTTTCCGGTCTGTTATTGAGAATAACCAATACATTTATAGGAACAAAAGCAATGCAAATATATACAACTCTGTTATAAATACTTGTATACTCCAGGACTGATCTCGTCCAACCTACTATTGAACCTTCCCCCCCCAGTTGGGGCCCGCTACCCCGTCCCTGCTTACTCAATTAAACCCCAAGGCTGTTTAGGGAAGACCTGAGGTCACCTATATTAAATGATGCAAGAGGCGATGAGCACCAACCACCCCACACTTCCAGAAATTTATACGGACATCCCCTATGTTTGTATACTAGATTAGCGTAAGGTATTACTGAGTTGAGCAGTGATTTCCATTGTGGAACCGTTGGGTGAAGATCTCCCATCCAACGAAGTGCAATAGCCTTTCTGGCCATGAACAAGGTCTCCCGTAAAAATATACCTTCATAGTGTGACCAGGAATTTGGTGGAAGCAGACCCAACAAACATAGTCCAGGCTCACAAGGGACTCGTTTACCTGTTACTGATGAGAGAAAGTCTGTGACCTCTCTCCAGAATTTAGATATTACCGGACAGTGCCATACCATATGGTCAAAGTCTGCCCGATCATTCTGGCACCTTTTACAACTAGCCGAGGAAGATCTGCCCATATGCAATAGCCTGGTAGGAGTTATATAACATCTATGGAAGATATAAAGCTGCGTCATTTTATTATTAGCCGCTGGTGAAACCGCAAGGTGTGAAGACATTGCATCAAGCCAATCCCCCTCAGTCAGGTTCGGAATCAGCCCCTTCCATCTGAGTTCCACCGCACATCCCGCATGTGCTAACCTTTGAGACAGCAGGAACGTGTAAACTACTGATATCAGGCCCCGCGGGCCTTGTGTTCGAAGCACCCCTATAAGGGGTAGGGAAGAAATCAAAGTCTGAGCGTGTCTGAATTGGGCCCTAAGAGCGTGATGCAGCTGTACACATCTAAATGTATCCCTCTCTGGCACCTGGAATGTATCTTGTATCTCCCTGGCTGATAACGCGTGTCCGTCTCCAGTACTCAAATGCTTCATTTGTGTCACCTCTAAACCCTCCCAGAATGCATGATCCTGAAATCCCAAAAAGTGAGGTAATCCATGGTTGGACCATAACGGCAACTCTGCTACCGTATCTTTAAATTTCAGCAGTGATTTTGCATGAGCCCATACCTGCTTCGCCAGTTTAATCAACGGTAACGTATGCTTAGGGCTAAAATCATGTGGTTCTAGAACGGGCCATAAGTTAGGTACTCTGAGAAAATGTGCTAAATGATGTTCGGCATTGGGCAATGGATCATCCAACATCCACAGCCTAATATATCTAAGTTGACCTGCCAAGTAGTATAAAAACACATCCGGTAGGGCCGCTCCCCCCCTCTGTTTGGGCCTCTGCAGAGTGTCTATCCTGAGCTTGTGTCTATTCTTTCCCCAGATAAATGGAGTAAATAAAGAGTTAACCAAATTAAAGAACTTTTTAGGAACCATTGTGTCCGCGTGCTCCAAGACATATAGCAATTTAGGTAGCACTACCATTTTAATTAGGTTAATTCTACCTGCCACTGATAAGGGGAGTGACTTCCAGACTGCAAATTTATCTTTCAAATAAGAAAGTAGAGGGTACACATTAATATCGTATGAGTGTGAACTATCCCTAGATATCCAAACTCCCAGATATTTAAAACTATGCACCACTTGTAAACCCTGAAAATGTGAACCCCACCCACAATTGTTAGAATGGAGAGGCATGAGATAGGACTTACTCCAGTTAACATGCAGGCCCGAAAAACTGCTAAACACCTCCATCAATCTCATAGCCCTGGGTAGTGAGGCATTCGGGTTGGCCAGGAACAGCAGCATATCGTCAGCATACAATCCTATGCGGTCTTCCCGTGGTCCGATACGGATTCCCTGAAGGGCCCTATCTTTTCGAATCCCTATAGCCAGGGGCTCTATGGCAAGTGCGAACAATAATGGGGACAATGGGCACCCCTGTCTCGTACCCCTATGAAGCAAAAAGGATGGGGACAAAATCCCATTAACCACTACCGAGGCTCGAGGCTCTTTATAAATGGTCGTAATCCATTTGATAAAATTGGTTCCAAACCCAAATTTCCTGAGGACCTCACAGAGGTATGTCCACTCTACAGAGTCAAATGCCTTGGCAGCATCCAAGGATGCCAGCGCCCAATCCTGCTGCTCCCACCACCCCATCTGAGTAACCACCTGAGCTCTACGAATACTATCCGAAGTGGATTTCCCTGGTATAAAACCGGTCTGATCAGAGTGTATGACATCATTGATGACCCGCGCTAGTCTATTGGCCAATAATTTAGTCAGTATCTTATAGTCTATGTTAAGCAGTGATATGGGACGGTAAGAACCACAATCCTCTGGGTTCTTGCCTTGTTTCAGATTAACTACTATGGTAGCTTCTTTCATAGAATCCGCCAGGTCCCCCGCCAATAAGCACGCCTCAAATAGAGAAAGAAGTTGGGCTGACATAACCTCAATATATTGAACATATACTTCCAGAGGAATCCCATCCGGGCCCGAGGCCTTACCTTTAGTCATATCCAATATACACTCAGAAATCTCCTCTACTGTGAAGGGGGACTCTAGCAACTCACAACCCTCCTCTGACAACTGTGGAAACTGCATGTCATCCAAATATTTCTCCAAGTCTTCCATTGAGTGCCCGGCCCTAGACGTATATAAGTCCCTATAGAAGTCTGCAAATTGAGCCACTATCTCCTGGGAGGTATGGACCAAAACATTCTGAGCGTTTCGAATGTTCAACACTGGAGGAGACAAGGTATTCTGTCTCACCACATGAGCCAAGAGTTTGCCGGATTGGTTACCCAATTCAAAAAAGGATTGGCCAGTGAAGAAGATTCTACGTTCCGCCTTCTCCTGTAGTACTAGAAGATAATCCCTCCCCACCGAGAGCCAAGCCTCCCTGTTTTGTGGGGAGGGATCACCCACAAACGCGGCCTCCAATTCTCCATATTTTCCCGCCAAATCCCTTTCCCTTTGGGCCGAGGAGCGCTTAACAAATGATATTGATGATTTCAGGCAGCCTCTCAAATACGCTTTCAGCGTATCCCATCGTAATAACCCATTCTGCTCCTGCCTATGTGCTTCGAGAAAGACATCTAACTGATCTGGGATTCTATCGTTCGATTTGATTAATTGGAGCCAAAACGGATGGATTTTAAGGGCCCTCCTCCTACCAACCTCCGGTAATGACATTTGCAGAAGAATCGGACTGTGATCAGAAATTGCTCTGGGAAGATGTTCAATGCTCTCCATAGAGTTATATACCGAGGGCGTGCCAAAAATATAATCTATACGAGACAATGCATCAAATTGTGGTGTGTGACAAGTGAATTCGCGAAGTCCCATATGACTAACTCTCCACAGATCTACCCAGCCTATCTCCTCCATTAATGAGGCTAATGGGGAGACCCCTTGTCGTACGTCCCCCTCTTCACTACACAGGAACCGATCAATAGCCTGATCCATTATAAGGTTCAGGTCTCCTAGAAGGATCACTCTGGCTTCTTGATATGCGGAAGCAAAAGAAACCGCCTCCCTAAGTAGTGCCAGAGACCCTGGCGGTGGGTTATATATCCCCATTATGACATACGATGTGGAGTTAATGTTGGCGTGCACAAATACGTATCTCCCCTCAGGATCAATTCTGGTCTGCATCACTTCCCACCTAAGAGTTCTATGAATTAATAGAGATACCCCTCTAGAGGCAGAAGTTCTGACAGAGTGTCTACTCCACTGAATCCAGGGCTTACATAAAAGCTGTACTGTGTCTGCTGTCAGATGCGTCTCCTGAAGACAGATTATATGTGGGTTCACATTTTTAAGCACAGAAAAAATCATATTCCGCTTCCTTGGAGTCCCCATGCCCCTCACATTCCAGGACAAGAACTTAAGTGACGCCATACTTAGAACCCTCTCTATGTACTGATAACAGCCCTTCCCTCTCCCCCCTCCCCCTCTCCCTAGGTAGTGCCATTCCCTGATACGCTCTCAAAATGTAAGGTACTCGTTTTCTGACATAGTGTAAAACAGAGATCAAAAACATGAACCACATAAAAACCCAGTTAGCCATCAGAAGCTCAACAGGAGCTCAATAGCTATATACTATATATGCAGGGGGTAGCTTCCACCGATAAGGAATATACACAGTGGAATCACAAATCAGGCTGCGTACTCCAACAAGATCCCCCCTGTAATGTGCTTTACTGTGCCACAGAACAAGAGGAACAACCACCCGTTAGTCAGAATCCCCTATTAATACTTCGGTAACCTACTACAATCACGTATCTTAACAGGAATAATATATGATCAGGAACCATTCTGAACTCCGATCCCCCTACTAGGCATAATACAGGAAGATAAAGCAATATGATAGGAAACTTTAAACAATATCTCTCCCAAGTATAACCTATCCCCACATGCAGGACAACAAAAGTCAGTTCAGGATACATATTCACCATGCCAGTCCCCAAGAAAACCTTCATCTTCTAGGCGACCTCATATTCCTCAGCAACCATTCATCCGCCTCCTCCGGGTTGGCAAAAAATACTGCTCGATCTCCATCGACGACTCTCAAGCGGGCCGGATAAGCCATAGAATATGGAATTTGTCGGTCTCGCAGCTTTCGTTTAATCATCACAAACGATGCACGTTGCCGCTGTAATTCCGGAGAGAAATCGGGGAAAATCGACACCGTGACGTTGTCCACTTTAATGGCCCCCTTGCGTCTGGATGCCTGCAGGACCAGATCCCGATCCTTACAATTTAACAATCTCGCCAGGAATGGTCGAGGGTTCGCTCCAGGGGGTGGCGGCCTCGCCGGCACCCTGTGCGCTCTTTCCACTGCAAAAGCCTGCGAAAACACGGTATCTGGAAACATATCTTTCAGCCATTTCTCTGTAAACTCGTCCGGACGGGATCCTTCTGCTCGTTCTGGTAGGCCTATAATGCGAAGGTTGTTCCTCCTCAGCCTGTTCTCCAAATCATCCGCTTTCTGGCACCATAAATCCACCTTTCCAGAGAGGTCTCGAAGAGTGCGGGGTATATTAGCTGTACGGTCTTCCAGATCAGACAACCTGGTTTCAGCATGCTCGACTCGGTCCCTCAAGTTGTGCAAATCCTGCCTCAGCAGACCCACATCCACCTTAACCTCCTCTATTTTTGTCGTGACCGAGGTCTTGGTCTCTAATATCGCCGCCAGCAGCGTCTCCGATACTTGCTGCAATGTCAGGCCAGGCTGTGCTGTTACCTCAGCCGCAGGGCGTAACTCCGACTGCCCTCCAGGAACTTTTGCCGGCCCCTCTGCTCCATGCTGTGAGGCCTCGCCGCGGGCGCCATCTTGGACCGCACCTCGGGCAAACTCTTTCAACTTCTCCGCGGCTCCTGCCGCTTTTGACGGTCCCATTTTGCTCCTCAGGGGTCTCTTACCCTTTCTCCGCAAGTTATAAGAAATGGTGGCAACAGTAATTCCTCCGCAGGATAAATAATAGGGGTCTCTGGTCAGAGCCGAAGTTCCGTGCGACCGCTCACATCAGTGCCTGGCCACGCCCCCCCTCCTCCCCAGGTTTTACCTCCTTCTATCTGTCTCTCTGGCACATCTACCAACATTATCTTTTGAACTCTTTTTTCCTGTAACTCTATTATATTCCTCTGGATTAAGCTAGCTAGGCTCATTAGTGCTGGGACTGAATTATCACGCAAATCAACATGGGCAGAGATCAATTTATCATGAATATCCTTATTCAGTCCAGACACTAAGGTGGCAGTCAGCATCTTTCCCATTCCTTGGTCATCTAAATTCCCACCTGCCTCTTCTACAACCTGTCTGAACCTTTCAAAGTAATTCTCCACTGGTTCTTTAACCCTTTGTTGAATATTAGTCACCCTTTTCCAGGACTATGGAGGAAAGACATCTCCATTCTTGTCCTTGATCTGGGTGACATATTGCAATGCCATTTGAGGAGTGTTTTCACATTCTGATGGATGTTGTGATAGGGTGAGCCTGGTGCAGATGGCCGCTGTGTCTATTTGACCAGCCGTGGCCTTTATTATCTGCAACAGGTCCCTCCAAGTAGGATTTTAACTCACTGCGACATTGTACAGTTAATTTACAAATCCATGTGGATTGTTCCGTGGTTTAGGAATTGATGAGAGGAATCCTTGCATTTCCCCAGGTGTCCACGGAACATGTTGAGTGATCCTCCTATCTATCTGGCCATTTGTACCAGGTATTAGTTGTTGTCTGACAGGGAAGGCTGAGGCCAGAGGCAACAATTGTTCCTCAGTCATCCTGTCTACTTCCTTTTGGTTTATTTTAGGGGTGATCAGGAGCTCCCCATGTACTCTGCACAAAACTTTTTCCCCCCCTGGGACAGATACTTCCTCCCATGGGGTGGGGGTAGAGTGATGGGACAAAAATTCAGGGGCAGTGACCCTGACCTGGGGCTTTATATACACTACATTGAGGGTGGAGCGCTATATGCAAGCGACAAGTCTGTTGTGGGGTACAACGCAGCCGATCTAGTGTGCACTTGAAGCAGGCTTTAGATCTAGCCCCTGTGTCCACTGGAGTACCCTGGGTGCTGGAGCCAGAGACCTCTAGGTCCGCTGCGGTGGGCTCCACTAGTGACATTGCAACTCCCTCTTCCTCATCTTCAAGCTGCTTATCTTCAACTGACTGACTAGTCCCTCTTTTAATGGCTACTGTGATTATACCTTGGGCTTTTTGTTGCGTTCTGCAATCCATCTACTCCAAGCTGCTTTCTCATTTGGTTCAGTCATTTTGGATTTACAATTTTTATAGAAACAGACCCAGCTAGTCAGTTCATATGTTCCTTTCTTTGGAATACCTGAATCCAATCCCCTAGAAAGCTTACACCATTTTAACAGGTGCTTGCTTACCCATGTGCCATACCTCATATTTATCTCCTCCTGTGTGGTCGGGGGAGCATGTGGACGCCCACTCTGTAATCTGGTGATCGTCCAGACCCTCTTTTTGCCGTGACTGTTGCCCATAGCCCTGCTATGATGGAGGAGACTCACACCCTTCTCTCTCAGTTTTTATTTTTACTACCATACTCTATGGCTATTGGCTGTTAGGGAAAGTCCCACACTACGTATCATGGGGGCTCACAGGCATATAGCCGCTGAGCCAGGGACTGTTGCAGGGAAGGGGTTAAGTGAAGGGAAGAGTTGTCTCCCTCCCCCTCCCTGGTGCTTGGGGGAGTCAGTTAGGTAGGGGGCGTTAGAGGAGGAGAGGGGGTGGGTTTAGGGTAATGGGAGTGGGTTTATAAGGGGCTGCTTACTGGTAGTGCGGCCTCTTTGTCAGGAATCTTCCCTGCTTGAGAATTAGTTCAGATAGGAGGAGCAGAGGAAGCTCCTCCAGTCGCCGAGGACTCCCCGTGCACAGCGCTACTTTAAGAGCTGTGCTCGGGGAAACCCTTGACATTACTGTCCATATATGGACAGTGACGTTAGTGGCTACTCCTTGAGCGGAATCCCCTTTGCCGACTCTGCCCGGGGATTCCGATCCAGGAGTAGCCACTGAAGTCACTGTCCATATATGGACAGTAACGTCAAGGGCTTCCCCGAGCACAGTGCTTAAAGTAGCGCTGTGCCCGGGGAGTCCTCGGCGAGCGGAGGAGCTCCCTCTGCTCCTCCGCTCTGAACTAATTCTGAAGCAGGGAGCTGATGGTTCCTTGCTTCAGAATTAGGTTGACAGAGAGACAGCGGGACACCACCCGGAATCCGGAACTGTCCCGCTGAATCCGGGACGGTTGGGAGGTATGCTATATCATAGCTGCTTCTGCTGCGCCATTTCAAGGATAGTTATCATTAGGTCTAGCGTTCACATATAATGATAAAACGTATGATTATTGCTGAATAATTCACAAATATGTAGTTAGCAATATTACTCTTTAATACTAGTAGCACATGAAGGTAGTAAAAAAGGAGGATCCTATAGGGCGCTGCTGCGTGGATGTAGTAGAAAGTCAATGATAATAGGAAATGTATAACAATTATTTATTGAACATTAGGTGGCTACGCGTTTCAACACTGAACTAGTGTCTTCCTCAGGCCATCGGATGGCCTGAGGAAGACACTAGTTCAGTGTTGAAACGCGTAGCCACCTAATGTTCAATAAATAATTGTTATACATTTCCTATTATCATTGACTTTCTACTACATCCACGCAGCAGCGCCCTATAGGATCCTCTTTTACTACCTTCATGTGCTTCATTTAGCGGTGGCCATTCGGTTTCACCGGTTTTGGATCCTGGCAGCAGCATTAGTGGAATTACTTATTGCCTTTACCAACCTCCATGTGGTGAGCATATTAACTACGTTCTGCATTCATTTTTAGTCCGATTGACCTGCACTATGTGGCGCCGTGCTTTTTGCTTCTTTATTTATTTCTTTAATACTAGTGAAATATTATTGGATATTACTAATGCTGTGACCCTTTAAAGAGAACCTTTCACCTCCCCATACATGTGCAGCTGAGTGCAGCATGTAATGGGGAGGGCTGCACAAACCCTGGGGCACTTTACATTTTTTTTCTACCTCCCACCGTTATTTAGATATCGGTGCCATTCTCTTGAAGGAATGCACCTTGGTCTCAAGTAATTGCCTACTAACATTTATCTTATTTTTCTTTTTTAAAACTATAAAATGCTCAAAATGAACAATAAACTTTAGATCAGAAACTGAACTTGGATCTGGTCTCTTATTTATTTATTTAATATTTATTTAATTTATTTCATGTTTAGGTGAAATTATTTTTTAAGGACAAGTTCACACAGAGATTTTTTCACTGATTTTGACGCGAAACTGCGTTGGAACTAGCACCAAAAAATACCCCAAATCTCCCTCCATTGATTTTGATTAGAGGTGGAGGTGTTTCTTTTCCCGGGCGATTTTTGACCGCTTGCAAAAAAATTAAAAACGTCATGCCCTATCTTGGAACTGGCTCCGCCTCTAAACCTCTATTGAAATCAACGGGAGGCAGAAAAATACGTTTGCAGCGTTTTTTGACACGGTTTTTGCATTTGATTAATTAAGACCGCATCTGGCTGATAAAAACCTCTGAGTGAACTTGGCCTTAATGTATGCGTAATCGTTACTCCTTCCAGATGATATAGAAACAGAATGATAAACAGATAGATAGATAGATAGATAGATAGATAGATAGATAGATAGATAGATAGATAGATAGATAGATAGATAGATAGATAGATAGATAGATAGATATGGGATCGATGATAGATAGATAGATAGATAGATAGATAGATAGATAGATAGATAGATAGATAGATAGATAGATAGATAGATAGATAGATAGATAGATAGATATGAGATAGATAGATATGAGATAGATAGATAGATAGATAGATAGATAGATAGATAGATAGATAGATATGGGCTAGATAGATAGATAGATAGATAGATAGATAGATAGATAGATAGATAGATAGATAGATAGATAGATAGATATGAGATAGATAGATAGATATGAGATAGATAGATAGATAGATAGATAGATAGATAGATAGATATGAGATAGATAGATAGATAGATAGATAGATAGATAGATAGATAGATAGATAGATAGATATGAGATAGATAGATAGATAGATAGATAGATAGATAGATAGATAGATAGATAGATAGATAGATAGATAGATATGGGCTAGATAGATAGATAGATAGATAGATAGATAGATAGATAGATAGATAGATAGATAGATAGATAGATAGATAGATAGATAGATAGATAGATAGATAGATAGATAGATAGATATGGGCTAGATAGATAGATAGATAGATAGATAGATAGATAGATAGATAGATAGATAGATAGATAGATAGATAGATAGATAGATATGAGATAGATAGGTAGATAGATAGATAGATAGATAGATAGATAGATAGATAGATAGATATGAGATAGATAGATAGATATGAGATAGATAGATAGATAGATAGATAGATAGATAGATAGATAGATAGATAGATAGATAGATAGATAGATAGATATGAGATAGATAGATAGATAGATAGATAGATAGATAGATAGATAGATAGATAGATAGATAGATAGATAGATAGATAGATATGAGATAGATAGATAGATAGATAGATAGATAGATAGATAGATAGATAGATAGATAGATAGATAGATAGATAGATAGATATGAGATAGATAGATAGATAGATAGATAGATAGATAGATAGATAGATAGATAGATAGATAGATATGAGATAGATAGATAGATAGATAGATAGATAGATAGATAGATAGATAGATAGATAGATAGATAGATAGATATGGGATCGATGATAGATAGATAGATAGATAGATAGATAGATAGATAGATAGATAGATAGATATGAGATAGATAGATAGATAGATAGATAGATAGATAGATATGGGCTAGATAGATAGATAGATAGATAGATAGATAGATAGATAGATAGATAGATAGATAGATAGATAGATATGAGATAGATAGATAGATAGATAGATAGATAGATAGATAGATAGATAGATAGATAGATAGATAGATAGATAGATAGATAGATATGGGCTAGATAGATAGATAGATAGATAGATAGATAGATAGATAGATAGATAGATAGATAGATAGATAGATAGATAGATAGATAGATATGAGATAGATAGGTAGATAGATAGATAGATAGATAGATAGATAGATAGATAGATAGATAGATAGATATGAGATAGATAGATAGATATGAGATAGATAGATAGATAGATAGATAGATAGATAGATAGATAGATAGATAGATAGATAGATAGATAGATAGATAGATATGAGATAGATAGATATGAGATAGATAGATAGATAGATAGATAGATAGATAGATAGATAGATAGATAGATAGATAGATAGATAGATAGATAGATAGATAGATAGATAGATATGAGATAGATAGATAGATAGATAGATAGATAGATAGATAGATAGATAGATAGATATTAGATAGATAGATAGATAGATAGATAGATAGATAGATAGATAGATAGATAGATAGATAGATAGACAGACTATATCACTCTCATGTGTAAGCTCTAACTTCAGACTCAGTTTGTATGATTTTTGTCTTGAAGGGGTATGTCATGGCTTCTGATGAAAAGCTATCCTGGATACAAACTCAATACTCCAAGTACATACCTCTCCTGAAGAGATCAAAAGATGTCATTGCCAAATCAGGTACTCTTGGACACTTGTGTGGCCCCATTTGGTATTTTTTTTAGCTAAACCTGCAGTAGTTCCAACAAGTAACGTATAAAGTTTAGTAATGTCATGTGATGATGTGTTATGCCTCCCAGTGAGTGGCACTAGTATTTACCTTGCTAAGGTATTGTTCTATACAAAAGCATACTGAGGTTTTTTTTTTTGTCGGATTCCGTATGAATATGACAGATAGCATGGTGGCGTGCTCCATCACGTTATATTACGGAGGGATTCCATAGAAGCATTGCTTGTAGGGGAGAATATCTCTAACCTATGACATCCGACAGAGCACAATACAGTAACACACAGCGCCCAGTGCAGCCATACAGCCTCATTCACACTGCTGAGGCCTAATGCAGTGCAAATCATTATGTAAGTTCTGGGTTGCTTCACTTTTTCCACCTCTGCTACACTGGGTCAGTGATTGCAGATATACACTACCTGCTGGAACATACATCTGTTTTCTAGGTCATTACTGCCCTTTATTGCAATGTTTTTCTTATACTTTACGATGCTTAAATTGCTGTTATATATTATTTGTGCCATAAACCTCTACAGGCAAGACATCACTTTTTATAAATAATGATTATACATGATCTTACTCCTTTGTTGCATCCCAAATTTAGGTCGCACTTCATCTGAAACCTACTTAGGCCTGGAGGACAGATTTGATGGCATCGGTGAAGAGACCATTCACCTTCCAGAAGAAGTGACGAATTTGAAGTCTCAGCTCACGCTTCTGAAATATTTCATACATCTCAGCAAAAATGAAGGAGAGCAGGTATGCAGGACTCTTCAACGTCTGCAATTTAATGCACGATTCTTGGCATCTTTGAAAATTTCACCATCGTATTTTATAACTTCTCAAGCTCCCTTCAGGGAGTTCAATTGTGCAGATTTTGGTTCAGTTTTTGATGCACTTTTATTAGGGGTCGTCTGGTCATGGGGGGGTTTTTCATACTGATGACTTATCCTCAGGATAGGTCATCAGTATATGATCGGTGGGGGTCCGATACCTAGACCCAGCACCGATCAGCTGCTCCGGCTGCCTCCGGGCGCTAGAAGCAATGCAGGGGTCGGTGCCAGAAACAGAAGGCTCTGACAACTGTATAGCGGCTGTGCTGGGTTACTGCAGCTCTGCTCCTATTTACTTGAATTGGAGCAGAGCTGCAGTACTACTGCAATACAGTGGTCGGAGGCTTCTGCTTCCGGCACCGACCACTGCAAAACTACCCGTGCTGGAGGCAGCTGGAACAGCTAAACGTTGCGGGGTCCAGGTGTCAGACCCCCACCGATCATATACTGATGACCTATCCTGTGGATTTTTTTTTTGCTACAATCTCCGCCCCCGACGCGTAGCAGACGTGACACACACACGTCTGCTACAATTACCGCCCACCACTAGAAGAGCCTGATGGAGGGAGAGGAGCCATTAACGCTGGTCAGGGTAAGTATTTCTTATATAGTTTATTAGCCATTGTGTGAGAAATGGAGCCAAGGGAATGTTGGAAGTTATAGTTCTCTCCTCTTATACCCCCTCCCTGTAATGTCCTCTGATATCACATAACAACAGTCTGGACATGCTGGGAGTCGTAGTTATCTCCTCTTATACCCCCTACCTGTAAATGTTCTCTGATATCACATAACAGTCTGGACATGCTGGGAGTTGTAGTTATCTCCTCTTATACCTCTTCCCTGTAATGTCCTCTGATATCACATAACAACAGTCTGGACATGCTGGGAGTTGTAGTTCTCTCCTCTTATACCTCCTCCCTGTAATGTCCTCTGATATCACATAACAACAGTCTGGACATGCTGGGAGTTGTAGTTCTCTCCTCTTATACCTCCTCCCTGTAATGTCCTCTGATATCACATAACAACAGTCTGGACATGCTGGGAGTTTTAGTTCTCTCCTCTTATACCTCCTCCCTGTAATGTCCTCTGATATCACATAACAACAGTCTGGACATGCTGGGAGTTGTAGTTCTCTCCTCTTATACCTCCTCCCTGTAATGTCCTCTGATATCACATAACAACAGTCTGGACATTCTGGGAGTTGTAGTTCTCTCCTCTTATACCTCCTCCCTGTAATGTCCTCTGATATCACATAACAACAGTCTGGACATGCTGGGAGTTGTAGTTATCTCCTCTTATACCCCCTACCTGTAAATGTTCTCTGATATCACATAACAGTCTGGACATGCTGGGAGTTGTAGTTCTCTCCTCTTATACCTCTTCCCTGTAATGTCCTCTGATCTCCCTTAACAACAGCCTGGACATGCTTGGGAGTTGTAGTTCTCTCCTCTTATACCTCCTCCCTGTAATGTCCTCTGATATCACATAACAACAGTCTGGACATGCTGGGAGTTGTAGTTATCTCCTCTTATACCCCCTACCTGTAAATGTTCTCTGATATCACATAACAGTCTGGACATACTGGGAGTTGTAGTTCTCTCCTCTTATACCTCTTCCCTGTAATGTCCTCTGATCTCCCTTAACAACAGCCTGGACATGCTTGGGAGTTGTAGTTCTCTCCTCTTATACCTTATCCCTGTAATGTCCCCTGATATACCTTAATAACAGCCTGGACATGCTGGGAGTTGTGGTTCTCTCCTCTTATATCTCTTCCCTGCAATGTTCTCTGATATCACATAACAACAGTCTGGACATGCTGGGAGTTGTAGTCATTTTACTGTGAGTGGGGGGCTGATGGTCATTTTACGGTGAGTGTGATCTGATGGTGTTTGAGTGGTTTCCGCCTCTGACCTCCCACTGAAATTAATAGGAGGCAGAAAATACCTGCGGCGCTCGTTTAGAGTGCTTTTTTGCCTGCGGTTTTTGCATTAGCTTCAACTGCTTTAAAAAAAATGTGGGCTGTCAATTCAATATCTGCCTCAAAATTGCTAAAGGATTCTTGAGGCAGATTTTTTTTTCTGCCTGACAAAAAAATGCTGTGTGGACATACCCTAAGACTGTAGTGCTTGTTTTTAGCCGAATTTTTGTTGTTTTCTAAACAATTTTTGGTAGGGGTGCCCTGAGGATTTTTTTTTTTTACATGGGTGCCTTGAGCCTGAAAAGGTTGGGAAACTCTGCTGTGGATAGATCATCAGTATGAAAAACCGCCCCATGACCAGACAACCCCTTTAAGTAATAATATTAATACAGTATTTAACAAAATGTGACAAAACAGTGCAAGAACTAGTGCGGCAAAATCAGATGCAAAAGTGCAAGAAAACCTCACCAAAAATGGCATTTGTGAACCCAGAATTAGTTCATTTTTAAGTACACATATATCCTTTTATTTATGACATCATATCCTGCAGATATTTTCACCATTCTCTGTCCCAAATGTGGCTCACAATCTAATTTTGCCTTCCTCAGCCGCACACATTAGGATTAATTTCATAGAAAGCCATTTAACCTATCGGGAAATATGGGGAGAACTCCATGGAGATTTTACCCTTGGTCAGATTTGAAGCCTGGACCCCAGTGCAGCAAGACAACAGTGCTTGCCACTGTGCCACCGTTCTACCCTACAAAAAAATGACATATTAATAAAATCAGGAACTCAGGATCAGTACAGGATAGGTAAAGTAATGTATGTACACAGTGACTCCACCGGCAGAATAGTGAGTGCAGCTCTGGAGTATAATACAGGATATAACTCTGGATCAGTACAGGATAAGTAATGTATGTATGTACACAGTGACTCCACCAGCAGAATAGTGAGTGCAGCTCTGGAGTATAATACAGGATGTAACTCTGGATCAGTACAGGATAAGTAATGTAATGTATGTACACAGTGACTCCACCAGCAGAATAGTGAGTGCAGCTCTGGAGTATAATACAGGATGTAACTCAGGATCAGTACAAGAGAAGTAATGTAATGTATGTACACAGTGACTCCACCAGCAGAATAGTGAGTGCAGCTCTAGAGTATAATACAGGATGTAACTCAGGATCAGTACAGGATAAGTAATGTATGTACACAGTTACTACACCAGCAGAATAGTGAGTGCAGCTCTAGAGTATAATACTGGATGTAACTCAGTATCAGTACAGGATAAGTAATGTATGTACACAGTGACTCCACCAGCAGAATAGTGTGTGCAGCTCTGTAGTATAATAAATGATGTAACTCAGGATCCATACAGGATAAGTAATGTAATGTATGTACACAGTGACTGCACCAGCAGAATAGTGAGTGCAGCTCTGGAATATAATATATGATGTAACTCAGTATCAGTACAGGATAAGTAATGTATGTACACAGTGACTCCACCAGCAGAATAATGAGTGCAGCTCTGGAGTATAATACACGATGTAACTCAGAATCAGTACAAGATGAGTAATGCAAAGTGTATATAAAAAGTCAAATGGTGAAAATATGTTTTTTTTCTTCCCTGTATGTATTTTTATATTGACTGAATATCATATGGTACTTTGCAGATTAACTTCCAAACGATTGATAATCTCCTCGCCCAGGGCTTCAATGTGAATGAAATGGACAGACATGGACAGACAGTGATGCATGAGGTGAGATCACAGGTTCCCTTCTTTCCATCATAACAATAGACCTATGTGGCTGCTGTGTAGAGGTAAAACCCATGTGATTCATATCTAGGTATCTAAAAGCTGGCACACTGAAGTAGCACAATTCCTGATCAAGAGACATGCTGATATAAACAAACCAGATCATCATGGAGTCACCCCGCTGCATGTGGCAGCTGCAATGGATTACCCGGACATGATCAGCCTTTTATTAAGGCACGGAGGTGAGCAAGACTTTTAATAGTCATAAATATATATATTAAAATGTAATTGTTGTTATACAATAAATAGAATATGCATGCATTATGCAGTGGACACATATATGTATTTTATTATAATGGATCCATTCTATTATTATTATCCTAATAATACTCTCTAAGCCTTACTCCAAAGACCAATAGTCCCAACCCATGTCTCTCTAGCTGTTGCAAAACTACAACTCCCGACAGGAAGACTACAATGTATGCCACTGTATAGGCATACATCGTCAATAGGATCCCATAGTAAAAAAAGATATCATCCCGCATACATGTTTTACTGTATACCTCTTTATAGAATAGTATAGTCTATTATACTATTCTATACAGCAAAAAAAAATAAAAGGATTCCGACGCATACCAGACCGCTGTATGCCAAAAGCACACCTTTTTTGAATACGCTGGGTGAATAGAGGTCTTTGGATACGTTCGGCATATGCGTCAGGAGTGTCAATGTATATAAATAATCATTTAATTGTACTTTACTTCTTGTTTGGATAAAGGGTTGGATCCCCTCCTGTGAAATTAGGAACGCCTTTTTGAGAACGGCTGTCCTTATCGAGAGGTTTCGAACCAGTCATTGAAACTAAAAATACAGCTTGCTCACCGAGCCTGAGAGGTTATTCACATGTTGCAGTCCTATCTTGGTCGAAATTTGTGAATTCAGCCTAAGGCTGGGTTCACACGACCTATTTTCAGACGTAAAAGAGGCGTATTATGCCTCGTTTTACGTCTGAAAATACGGCTACAATACGTCGGCAAACATCTGCCCATTCATTTGAATGGGTTTGCCGACGTACTGTGCAGACGACCTGTCAAACGACGACGCGTAAAATGACTGCCTCGGCAAAGAAGTGCAGGACACTTATATACATTATATACGGGACACTTATATACATTATATGCAGGACACTTATATACATTATATGCGGGACACTTATATACATTATGTGCGGGACACTTATATACATTATATGCAGGACACTTCTATACATTATATGCGGGACACTTATATACATTATATGCCGGACACTTATATACATTATATGTGGACACTTATATACATTATATGCGGGACACTTATATACATTATGTGCGGGACACTTATATACATTATATGCAGGACACTTATATACATTATATGCAGGACACTTATATACATTATATGCAGGATACTTATATACATTATATGCAGGACACTTATATACATTATATGCAGGACACTTATATACATTATATGCAGGACACTTATATACATTATATGCGGGACACTTATATACATTATATGCAGGACACTTATATACATTATATGCGGGACACTTATATACATTATATGCAGGACACTTATATACATTATATGCAGGACACTTATATACATTATATGCGGGACACTTATATACATTATATGCAGGACACTTATATACATTATATGCGGGACACTTATATACATTATATGCGGGACACTTATATACATTATATGCGGGACACTTATATACATTATATGCGGGACACTTATATACATTATATGCAGGACACTTATATACATTATATGCGGGACACTTATATACATTATATGCGGGATACTTATATACATTATATGCAGGACACTTATATACATTATATGCGGGACACTTATATACATTATATGCAGGACACTTATATACATTATATGCGGGACACTTATATACATTATATGCGGGACACTTATATACATTATATGCGGGACACTTATATACATTATATGCAGGACACTTATATACATTATATGCAGGACACTTATATACATTATATGCAGGACACTTATATACATTATATGCGGGACACTTATATACATTATATGCAGGACACTTATATACATTATATGCGGGACACTTATATACATTATATGCAGGACACTTATATACATTATATGCGGGACACTTATATACATTATATGCGGGACACTTATATACATTATATGCGGGACACTTATATACATTATATGCGGGACACTTATATACATTATATGCAGGACACTTATATACATTATATGCGGGACACTTATATACATTATATGCGGGACACTTATATACATTATATGCGGGACACTTATATACATTATATGCGGGACACTTATATACATTATATGCAGGACACTTATATACATTATATGCAGGACACTTATATACATTATATGCAGGACACTTATATACATTATATGCAGGACACTTATATACATTATATGCAGGACACTTATATACATTATATGCAGGACACTTATATACATTATATGCAGGACACTTATATACATTATATGCGGGACACTTATATACATTATATGCGTGATACTTATATACATTATATGCAGGACACTTATATACATTATATGCGGGACACTTATATACATTATATGCAGGACACTTATATACATTATATGCGGGACACTTATATACATTATATGCGGGACACTTATATACATTATATGCAGGACACTTATATACATTATATGCGGGACACTTATATACATTATATGCAGGACACTTCTATACATTATATGCGGGACACTATACATTATATGTGGGACACTTATATACATTATATGCAGGACACTTATATACATTATATGCAGGGCACTTATATACATTATATGCAGGACACTTCTATACATTATATGCAGGACACTTATATACATTATATGAAGGACACTTCTATACATTATATGCAGGACACTTATATACATTATATGCAGGACACTTATATACATTATATGCGGGACACTTATATACATTATATGCGGGACACTTATATACATTATATGCAGGGCACTTATATACATTATATGCGGGACACTTATATACATTATATGCGGGACACTTATATACATTATATGCAGGACACTTATATACATTATATGCAGGACACTTATATACATTATATGCAGGACACTTATATACATTATATGCAGGACACTTATATACATTATATGCAGGACACTTATATACATTATATGCGGGACACTTATATACATTATATGCGGGACACTTATATACATTATATGCAGGACACTTATATACATTATATGCGGGACACTTATATACATTATATGCAGGACACTTATATACATTATATGCAGGGCACTTATATACATTATATGCGGGACACTTATATACATTATATGCGGGACACTTATATACATTATATGCGGGACACTTATATACATTATATGCAGGACACTTATATACATTATATGCAGGACACTTATATACATTATATGCAGGACACTTATATACATTATATGCAGGACACTTATATACATTATATGCAGGACACTTCTTTGCAACGTAATTTGAGCTGTTCTTCATTGAAGTCAATGAAGAGCAGCTCAAGATTACGGGCGTCAAAGACGCCTCGCATAATGCGAGGAGGAGCTTTTACGTCTGAAACGACGCAGCTGTTTTCTCCTGAAAACAGTCTGTCTTTTCAGACGTAAAAGACAGTTCTCGTGTGCACATACCCTAAGGCCTCATGTACACAGCAAAACACAATGCATCCAGGGGAAAAGAGATGTGATAGATTACAGGTGGATCCTGTGTGTCAGAGACATTCAGGACCCACTTAGGGTATGTTCACACGCCTAATAAAAAAATGTCTGAAAATACAAAGCTGTTTTCAAGGGAAAACAGCACCCGATTTTCAGACGTTTTTTAAGCAACTCGCGTTTTTTACGGACGTTTTTGGAGCTGTTTTTCTATTGAGTCAATGACAAACGGCTCCAAAAGCGGCTCAAGAAGTGACATGCACTTCTTTTTACGAGGCGTTTTTTTTACGCGGCCGTTTTTTAAAAAACACCCCGTCGGAACAGAACGCCATATTTCCCATTGAAATCTATGGGCAGATGTTTGGAGGCGTTCAGCTCCCTGAATTTTTAGCCGTTTTTTGTGGCGTTTACGGACAGAAAAAATGCTGGAAATAGCTTGTGTGATCATACCCTAAGGGCATGCCCAGACGTGGCAGAGTCCTGCATACACTGTCCGCATCAATGCCGCACAGAATCTGCGTTGCAGATTCTGTTGCGGCTTTGCCTAAAATGGCCATTAAATTGATGCGGACTAGCCGTTGCGTATTGAGGGGAAGAGGGCTTCCCTTCTCTCTATCAGTGCAGGATAGAGAGAAGGGGCAGCCCTTTCCCTAGTAAAAGTAAAAGAAATTCATACTTACCCGGCCGTTGTCTTGGTGACGCGTCCCTCTTTCGCCATCCAGCCCGACCTCCCTGGATGACGCGGCAGTCCATGTGACCGCTGCAGCATGTGATCGGCCTGTGATTGGCTGCAGCCATCACTTGGACTGAAACGTCATCCCGGGAGGCCGGACTGGAGGAAGAAGCAGGGAGTTCTCGGTAAGTAGGAACTTATATTTTTTTTACAGGTTGATGTATATTGTGATCGGAAGTCACTGTCCAGGGTGCTGAAACAGTTACTGCCGATCGTTTAACTCTTTCAGCACCCTGGACAGTGACTATCTCCTGACGTCGCCTAGCAACGCTCCCGTAATTACGGGTGCACACACGTAGTCACCCGTAATTATGGGTGCACACACGTAGTCACCCATAATTACGGGAGCCCCATTGACTTCTATGGGCCTTCCTGTGCCGTAATAACGGCCCGTGATTACAGGCGTTTTTACGTTAGTGTACATGAGGCTTCAGTCTGGCTGTAGATCTAGAAATACATAGGTCCAGCCAGAATGAAGAAATGTCATGTTAGTAAAACCAATCCGCAACACACATAACATCTGCGGACTTTATTGCAGAATTTTGACTCTCCATTGAAGTCAATGGAGAAATTCTGCAATGAGTCCGCAACCAGTCCGCTACACGTCCGCAACAGTCAGTGTATGCTGCGGACACCAAATTCCGCACCGCAGCCTATGCTCCGCAGCGGAATTGTCCGCAACGTGTAAACGAACCCAACTAAAAAGCTGTGGAAAACAATGGAGAAACGTGTACGCTGCAGAATTTCAAAGCAATTCCGCCACGTCTGGTCATGCCCTAACACTGAACCCGTCACATCTGCGGGACTGACAGAATCAGGTCATAGCAAACGATACAGCTGCTTCGTACAGAGAATACAGAGCAGCTCTATCTAAAAAAGTTGAAATAATTTTTAATAAACACTATTTAGAAAGTTGCAGTAATAAAAAAAATGCCATTCAAAGGTGTACCTAGCCTTTAAGTTTTATTTTTGTAATGCAGATAAAAGCAACTGCTCAAATTGTCCTGTTCAGTATTTGTTATGCATCTCCTTCATTTGTCTACAATAAGAGGTTGTAAAAAATGCATGATTTCTTCAAGAAACAGCACCACTCTTCTGCATTGTCTGTGTCTGGTATTGCAGCTCTGCCACAGATATAGACTATGGACAAGAGTGACGCTGTTTCTGGGCGAGTGAGCTCAGTCTCGTCTGCATTACTATATGAGTGATATGTTTTTTATTTATTTACTATATGTGACATGCTATTTTCTGGCTTCTCAGTTTGCAAATACAAGAAAGGAGAAGGTAAACCATGCATTCAATATAGAATCACTAGAAAAGTTATTTACATTCATGAAATCAGTAGTACATACACTATATAGCCAAAAGTATGTGGACACCCTTTATAATTGTTGAGTTCAGATGTTTCAGCCACACTTATTGCAAACAAGTGCATAAAATCAAACACACAGCCATGTATTCCCCATAGACAAACATTGCTAGTAGTATGGATTTTACTAAAGAGCTTAGTGACTATAAACGTGGCACTGTTATAGGATGCCACATTTGCTAAATGACCTGTCTGTGTCCATTTATTACCCTGTTTGCTATTTCTCCGATCTAAACCACGCAGCAGCGCCTCGGAAAGATCTTTTTTCTTTTTCCATTGCTTCATTCACATTTGCTAAATGTCAGTTTGTGAATTTTCTGATCTAAAAGATCTGCCCCGGTGACCTGTAAGTGCTATTATTTTCCGCTAAATCTGCACCCGTCACCTGCAAGTCTTATTATTATTATCTGCTAGATCTGCCCCAGTCACCTGTAAATATTATAGTTACCTGCTAGACCTGCCCCTGTCACCTGTAAGTGCTATTGTTATCTACTAGATCTCCCCGGTCACCGGTAAGTGTTATTATCTGCTAGATCTGCAACGGTCACCTGTAAGTGTTATTATCTGCTAGATCTGCCCCAGTTACCTGTAAGTGCTAATATTATCTGCTAGATCTGCCCAGGTCATCTGCAAGGGTTTATATTATCTTCTAGATCTGCCCCAGTCACTTGTAAGTACTAATATTATCTGCTAAATCTTCACTGGTCACTTGTAAGTGGTATTATTGTGAAGTGGCGGTGTCTAGGAGTAACAACAGTGCAGCCAAAAAGTGGTAGACCACACAGATAGATGGATGAATGGATGGATAGATATGAGATAGATAGATAGATAGATAGATAGATAGATAGATAGATAGATAGATAGATAGATAGATAGATAGATAGATAGATAGATAGATAGATAGATAGATAGATAGATGAATGGATGGATAGATATGAGATAGATAGATAGATAGATAGATAGATAGATAGATAGATAGATAGATAGATAGATAGATAGATAGATAGATTTACTTTTATAAAACTTTAGCATGTTTAATAATCCATACACTTGTTTACAGGAAACATTAATGCAGTAACAATTGGAAAGCAGACACCACTGCATTACGCCGCTAAATATGATGCAGTCAATTCTTTGAAAGCCCTTATGAAGCATGATGCGGACACCAACGCCCGAGATCACAAACAACGCACTGCTCTACACTTGGCCGCAGAATTAGGTAAGACTGCAGCACACGAAGGGACCACATAGTGGATGCGGATGCAGCATACTGTGGACTCGTAATGCAATCTATTAGTCTAGTTTGTCTCAGTGCACATAGCATGGATTCACACAACAATTAGGTTTGGTTTTCAAAATATTTTTAGTATTGTTCTTTCGTAAAAATGCAGAGGTCAAATGTTTGCTGGTAGTCAATAGGAGAATATGGTCTCGCACAATTTGGCCGCATTTATCATGTAGTTTAGGTCAGGCTTTGGCTTATATTGCGTCGAAAAAGTCGCAAATCACAATATGTGAAAAATGTGCAGTAAATTTTGTGGCCTCTCATCACTCGCCAAATTTTGCAAGTGGGAGAAAATTGTGCATGGTCTCCAAGGAGACGTAGTTATAGTCAAATTTATTAAAACCTTTGAAAGGCAAACATTTTTTTTTATTTTTTTTTAATAAAAACATGTATCAGTCTGTTTTGTGTAACTTTGTGAATACTTCTTTTTTAGATACAACTGCTCTGTATTCTCTATACAGAGCAACTGTATCTAGCGCTATTCACTTAATCCGTCAGTCCCGCGAACCTAATGGGTTTAGTGTCGACGGGTCTTGCATGTCTCTGACACACAGGACCCACCTGTAAGCTATCACATCTAAGTTATGGACTTAGATGTAATGGATAACAGGATGTGGATGTGGATCCTGCATGTCAGAGACACTCAGGACCTGCTGTCAGTGAACCCATCAGGTCCGCGGGACTGACGGATTCAGTGAATAGCGCTAGATATAGCTGATCTGCATAGAGAATACAGAGCAGCTGTATCTAAAAAAGTAAAAATATTTTTTAATAAAAAGTATTTACAAAGTTACACTAAACACACTGATACAACTTTTTATTTTAAAAAAATTGCCTTTCAAACGTTTACATAGCCTGTAAGTATAAAGTCTGAAAATGGCACAAAATTTGTCACAAATCTATACCTGCTCATAGCAGGCAAAAAATATGTTTTTCTCTCTCTCTCAGACAGTGCAAAATGAAACAGATTTATTAAGAGCCGTGCAACTTTTAATAGATTTGACGAAAATCACAACTATCCCCTTTACTAAGATTGGCTTAAGAAACACCAGTCTTAGTAGATGTTAGCCAATGCGTTTTTGTTTGTGTCATTTTTAGAGCTTTTTCCACACATAGACCAAACAGCAACTACCTGTGCGACATGATAGCAGTTTTTTTAAACAGTTTTGTAAACATTTTCACCAAGGGAAAAGCTCTTGAAAGGTACTGGTTCTCCTTGTGGTGATTCACAGGCAATGCTCCTTGGGAAAGGTATGCAAATTAGCTTTCCTCCAGAAGGAAGAAAACTGTCTCTCTAGCGCCACCTTTAGGAAGCTATCCTGTAAGTCAAAATCTGACCCATTAAAAAGCATGTTTCATTGACTTACAATATAGCTACCTATAGGTGGCACTAGAGAGACCGTTTTCTTCCTGGAGGAGACCCATTTTGTACCTCATGGGTAAAGAAGGCCTTAGTTATAATAGTTTTGTTCCTGGCACAGTTTAGATGTTTTTTACCAGGTCATGTTCCACTGCTGTCATATCATACATCTTAGTATGCCAGATCTGCCGCTGCCTCTATGCTACTCCGCAGCTTCTTTATTGTGGATAACTATGTAAAGCATATTTTGTGTATACAAGTTGTTCATGCAGTCCTTTTATAGTCTTTTTTTTTTTGGTCTAGATTGTAAAAAAATGTAAAATTATCTTCTGATGGTAACCTTCAAAATTAAAAAAAAACAATAATAATGGTGGAGTATTGTCTACTGTATATGATGTTTCGTGCCTTCCTCAGATCGCAGTGAAGCGGCACGTCTTCTCCTAAACCTGAAATGTGATGCAAGTGTTCAGGATGACACTGGACTGTCTTGTCTGACGATGATGGTAGTGAATATGCCTCCTGTGGTGAGTCAAAGATCGCTGACAATCCTTTATGATAGGTAAAACCAAAAGGTACAGGAGACACACCTTGAAAAAAAAGGTATGCGACGCATAAATGACGCTCATTTGGTATATGCTGGGTCAGTGGGGCCCTATGGATAAGTTTGACATATGCCCCGAGTGCTTTCCTTTATAAATTACACCAAATGTACTGCAATGACGAAATGTGAACACAGCATTAGTTTTATACCAATGCTCAGACTATAGATCTAAAAACACCACTGTGGACAGTACAGATTGGGTCTTCAGGCTTCTCAAATGCTTCTAGAGCAGGGGTCTCAAACGGGTAAATGGGCCGCACATAGAGAAAATGTGAAGTTGACGGGCCGCAGTACTCTCAAATTTGATGCAATACAAAAATATTGTTAATCAATAAGTTATTTGAACTACAATAACAATACTACATAACTATAATAATAGCGCTGGGTTTAAACTTACCGGAAATTTGCGAGTTTACTCCACATGCTTATTTTAACAAATCAGTTTAAGTGTCGCTAAATGCAGTCTGGCACAGTGCCCTCTGTAAATACTGCCACCACTTCCCCCCCGTAGATAATGCCACAACCCTCCTAGATAATGCCACAGTGCCCTCTGTAGATAATGCCACAGTGCCCTCTGTAGATGCCACAGTGCCCTCTGTAGATAATGCCACACTGCCCCCTGTAGATAATGTCAAAATGCCCTCTTTAGATAGTGCCACAGTGCCCTCTATAGATACTGCCACAGCGCCCTCTATAGATAATGCCACAGTGCCCTCTATAGATACTGCCACAATGCCCTCTATAGATACTGCCACAGCGCCCTCTATAGATAATGCCACAGTGCCCTCTATAGATACTGCCACAATGCCCTCTATAGATACTGCCACAGCGCCCTCTATAGATACTGCCACAGCGCCCTCTATAGATACTGCCACAGCGCCCTCTGTTTATATTGCCACAGCGCCCTCTGTAGATAGCGCAACTCTCCTACACATGGAACCCTTGATGTCACTGTGCATGTATAAACAGTTCCGTCAGTGGCTACTTCTGGATAGAATCCCCTGCCAGAGCGTCGGCATTCCGCTCCAGGAGTAGCCACTGACGTCACTGTCCATATATGCACAGTGATGTCAAGGTCTTCCCCGGGCTCAGCGCTTAAAGTAGCTCTGTGCCCGGGGAGTCTATGGCAAGCGGAGGAGCTCCCTCTGCTCCTCCGCTCGGAGCCACCTTTAAAGAGGAGCGGGGGAGTGGAGCCCAACTGGGGGTGAAGGTATTTTATGAAAAGCAAGTCTGATCTGAAGGTATTTATACTGTAGTTCTCTTTACAACCTTTAAAATGTTTTGATCTCTGTTGTGCATAATAATGTGAAGCATTTTGAGTTTTTTACTTCTAAAAAAAATCTGTTATCATTAGGAGATTTGTTCAATAAAATTTGCATTATACTCCAATGGTTGATGGCTGGAAGATTATACTGACTGTCATTTACATCGACTATTTAGGAAAATCAGCGAAAATAACATTTGCATAATAATTTGGAATGCGGTGTAGTGGCCGTAGCTGATCTAGGATAGCAGCTCTGTAATATTGCAGGATGGAGGGGCAGCTCAAACCACCTAGTTGCGGGTGCAGGTATAGGATGTCTGCCTTGATTCTTGCTCTCTTTGTTCCATAGAATAGTTTAGTAAGATTAATCTCTGAAGTTGTTTTAGATAAGATATGGGAATGAACACTGGCACGTTTCGGAATAGGTAAAGGATTTTTGGAAGAATTATAATATTTACCGCAGTTATTTTACCCAACCATATACCTTGAGTCCGGACATTAGCTAGGAATAAAGTTGTAATGAAACAATTTTGAGGGGGAAAATATAAGTTTGATCTCTAAGTAGGGTAATTCAGTTTTTACCCAATGGAAATTGTGTCTACAAAGAGTTTTTTTTGTCTTTGGGGTATACCAAGATTGGGGATCTGACACTGAGGGTCAGTTCACACGTGGCGTAAATACTGCGTTTTTTCCGCAATGAAATTTGTTGCGGAAAGTCCACAGTAAATACAGTAGCAGCAAAGTGGCTGAGATAAAACAAATCTCATCCACACGCTGCGTAAATACAACATGTCAATTATATTTGCATAAAAGCTACTTATTTGTTGCCAGTTTTCCCCATTGAATTCAATGGGGAGGTAAAACCCACAACAAATAGCAGTTGTTGCGTTTTTTGCAGGGGGTTGGAAGCGATCCTGCCACAATAAAATGCAACTCTGAAGAAAAAAAGATATACTTACCCAGAAGTCTGTGTCCCTCCCTCTAGCGCGACCTCCTGGGATGACATTTAATCCCATGTGACCACCGCAGCCAATCACAGGCTGCAGCAGTCGGCCTGCTAGCAAAGTTTGATGCACTTTTTCGACCGGAATTCCCTGCGGCACACAGGGTGGATATGCTGCGTGCTATTATGCAGTAAATCCGGCCGGTGTGAACACAGCCTGAGAGGGATTCATTTTGTAGTCTGAGACCTTACTAAAATGTTAAATCAATGAGACAGTTGTCTGCAATGAACTATCAGGATTTAAGAGTGCAATTAAATCATCATCTGCAAATAGACCAATTCGGTGCTCTTCGTTGCCTATTGATATACCAGAAGTAAGAGGAGAGGATCTAATGGTACGTGCAAAGGGCTCCATTAAAAGTGTAAAAATGAGAGGGGACATTGGGCAGCCCTGTCTGTTATCATTAGCGATTTGGAATGATTTCGACAAGAAACCAGAAGAGTGCACTGATGCTCTAGGCGAAGAGTATAAGGAGAGTATTGCTGACAGGAAAGGACCTGAAAAACCGAATTTCTGCAAAACCAGTCGTAGATATCCCCAATGAACTCTATTGAACGCCTTCTCCGCATCCAAAGATAGGAGCAGAGAAGGCGTTCGAGTATTCAAGATCAATAAAGTCAATAAATCTCCTCGTGCCGTCTAAGGTTTGATGACCTTTCATAAATCCCACTTGGTCAGGATGGACAATAGAGGGAAGAAGAGAAGTCTGACTGACAATAATTTGCCCATTATCTTAAAAACAGAATTTAATAGGGATATTGGTCTAAAATTTGCTGGGGAGTCTTTAGAGTATTACCAGTGGACACAATATTATTGAAGCATTGCAATAAGTAAGGAGCTATTATAGGAGAATTGTTTCTGTAATATTCATTTGTGAGACCGTTAGGTCCAGGAGATTTATGGAGCTTTAAAGAGTCTATAATATCTGTAATTTCCATAATCGAGAGGTCTCTGGTCAGGATTTTTAACTGATTGGTAGTAAGTGAGGGTGAATCCATACCTTCCAATAATTCATTTATACCTTCCAAAGACGGTTAATTAGTGTTGGGCTCATTCTTAAGGTTATATAAGGAAGAGTAGTAATTAGCAAATTCATTGGCAATGTCAAGGGGGGGGGGGGGGTAAGAATGTTTTTGTTATTTTTGCCCAAAAGTTAAGAGATTCGGGATTTAGTTGCTTTCGTCTTCAGTTTGTTTGCCAGGATTTTAGAAGTTTTATTATTCTGCCAATAATGGGAGATTTTAGATTTTTGAAGATGGAGTTCATAATTATTTTGAAGAGTAAGGTACAATTAGTGACGAAGGGTCTTAAAATCAAGTTGGACTATATATTGTTTTTATTTTTATCTTCCAGAATTGTAATTTTGTCTGAAAGTTCCTAAAGAGTAACTAAACGTTCAACAAACTTCTGTCGTGTCATAGTGACATCTCAGAAGTTTTGATTTTTGGGGGTCCGAGCACTGAGACCCCACCGATCGCTAAAACGATGCGGCCGAAGTGCTCGTGTGAGTGCTGAGCCGCTTCGTTCCTGTTTGGCTAATTCCGGAAATCAATGTAGCAGAGTACAGGTTCAATAGAAAGTCTATGAGCCCGTCCTCCGATACATCGGCTGTCTGGAAAAAACTAACAGAAACAAAGCGCTGAGCGCTCACACGAACACTTCTGCCACTTCGTTTTAGTGATTGGTGGGGGTCTCAGTGCTCGGACCCCCACCAATCAAAACTTCTGACATGTCACTATGACACGACAGAAGTTTGTTGAACGTTTAGTTACCCTTTAACTTGAGGCAGTCTGACACTCTTTTCAAGAGAAGCTAGTTTGAGAAAGTGACCCCTTATGACGGCCTTATGGGCACACCAGGGGGTCGTTTTAGAGATATCGTCAATACTATTCAAAGAAAAAAATTCGGACAGGGTGTTTTCAATAGTGGAAACATAAGATTTGTTATTAAGAACATAATTATTTAATCTCCATGGGGAAGATGGAGTAAAGTTAAAAGATTCTTGGAAGGTTATGGACGATGGTGTGTAATCATAACACGTAATCGTATCAATATTTGCACACTTTATTTTTTGCAATAACCACTTGTCTACTAATATCAGATCTATGCGTGAATATGTGTTGTGTGGGTTAGAGAAAAAGGTGAAGTTTCAAAGATCATAATTTTTATCTTTAGGGTGTGAAGGATACATATCAAGGATAGGATCTAAAATCCTATTAGGGTATGTTCACACGACAGCGCAAAATACATCTGAAATTACGGAGCTGTTTTCGGGAGAAAACAGCTCCTGAATTTCAGACATTTTTGCAAGTATTCGCGTTTTTCGTGGCATCTTTTACGGACATAATTGGAGCTGTTTTTCAATGAAGTCAATGAAAAACGCCTCCAATTACGTCCCAAGAAGTGTCCTGCACTTCTTTGACGCCGGTGTAATTTTACATGCCGTCTTTTGACAGTGACGCGTAAAATGACAGGTCGTTTGCACAGAACATCGTAAGACCCATTGCAAGCAATGGGCAGATATTTGCCGACGTATGCCGACTTTTCAGGCCTAATTCGAGGCATAAAACTCCTCCATTACGTCTGAAAATTGGTCGTGTGCACATACCCTTAAAGTCTCCACAAATTATTAGGTTGCCTTTTTTCTTTTATTGAACTAGGCCTAACAGTTTTTTTTAGTAAATTTGTGTTGGAGTGTTAGGGGATGTTCACACGCAGTGACCAAAAACGTCTGAAAATACGGAGCTGTTTTCAGGCGAAAACAGCTCCTGATATTCAGACGTTTTTGTAACAACTCGCATTTTTCGCGGCGTATTTTACGGTCGTAATTGGAGCTGTTTTTCAACGGAGTCAATGAAAAACGCCTCCAAATACATCCCAAGAAGTGACATGCACTTCTTTGACGCAGCCGTCTTTTGACAGCGACGCATAAAATTACACCTCGTGGGACCAGAACATCGTAAAACCCATTGCAAGCAATGGGCAGATGTTTGTAGGCGTAATGTAGCCGTATTTTCAGGCGTAATTCGGTGCGTAAAATGCAGAATTACGTCTGAAAATAGGCTGTTTGAACATACCCTAAGGTGCATAGAGGTTAACTATGGTAAAAGGTGTGTTATTGATGAGACAAGTAATCACCAAATATCTTCCTTCTACATCAGAGATCAAAGAAAAGCGATGGTGTCTTTGAAAGCTATCAAAACTCAATTTTTCTTATCGGTTGCGTGAGAATAAAAGATATTATTGAAATGCCTGTTACATATTCTAGAAGCTTCAGCTGTGTTTCCGGGGGCAGATTATGTCACATTTTTGCTTCATGCACTCTTTCCAAAACAGAGACCTCTTAGGCTCAATGCACACGATGCGTATTACGTGCGGTTTTGCCATGCATATTTGTGTGCGGCAAAACCGCAGCGTAATACAGTACAAGAATAGTCAATGAGATTCCAGGAAATCTCCTGTACACGCTGCAGTATTTTTCCGCACGTAAATTGACCTTGTTGTGCAGATTTTAAAATCCGCAGCATGTCAATTTATCTTGCGTTTCCGCTTGCGAATTGTATCTGCCTAGCGCTGTGGGAAATTGCACCAAAATCCGCAGCATGAAAATGCGCCGAAAAACACATCAAATAGTAAAAACCGCACCGAAAAAACGTATCGAAAAATGCACTATTAGGTGCGATTTTTACCTCAATGCACACAATACGTATTACGTGCGGTTTTGCTCCACTGATTTACGTGCTGCAAAGCCGCAGCGTAGTACAGTTCCAGCATAGTCAATAAGATTCCAGGAAATCTCATGTATACGTTGCGGTATTTTTCGTGACGGAAATTGAACTGCGGTGCGTATTTTAAAATCCGAAGCATGTCAATTTATCTTTCGATTTCACTTGCGAATTGTATCTGCATAGTGTTGGGGAAAATTGCACCAAAACCTGCAGCATGAAAAAGCGCCAAAAAACGCATAAAAACTTAAAAACTGCACTGAAAACCGCATAAAAAAACCTCACAATTGGGTGCGATTTTTACCTGCGAATTTCCTACATATTGCTGCGGTTTTGGTGCCTATTTTCCGCAGCAAAATATGCAACATGTGCCTGTAGCCTTAAGGCCCTTGACATTAAAAGTGAATATCTTAATAACCATTTTGAAAAGATTACATTTGCTGTAAAAGGATAACAAGAATGATCAATTATGACATCATACCACCATAGTTGAGTTCTATAGTAATCATATACAGTGAAGGAAATAAGTATTTGATCCCTTGCTGATTTTGTAAGTTTGCCCACTGTCAAATTCATGAACAGTCTAGAATTTTTAGGCTAGGTTAATTTTACCAGTGAGAGATAGATTATATAAAAAAAAAAAAAGAAAATCACAGTGTCAAAATTATATCTATTTATTTGCATTGTGCACAGAGAAATAAGTATTTGATCAGTTCAGTTGAGGAGTTCAGCCTCCTCCAGACCAGTTACGCGCTCCAAATCAACTTGGTGCCTGCATAAGGCTGGGTTCACACGACCTATTTTCAGACGTAAACGAGGCGTATTATGCCTCGTTTTACGTCTGAAAATAGGGCTACAATACGTCGGCAAACATCTGCCCATTAATTTGAATGGGTTTGCCGACGTACTGTGCAGACGACCTGTAATTTACGCGTCGTCGTTTGACAGCTGTCAAATGACGACGCGTAAATGGACTGCCTCGGCAAAGAAGTGCAGGGCACTTCTTTGCCACGTAATTTGAGCTGTTCTTCATTGAACTCAATGAAGCACAGCTCAAGATTTACGAGCGTCTCAGAGCGTCTCAGACGCCTCGTAAATTACGAGGAGGAGCATTTACGTGTGAAACGAGGCAGCTGTTAACAGTCTGTCTTTTCACACGTAAATGCCTCTCATCGTGTGAACATACCCTTATAGACAGCTGTCTTACATGGTCACCTGTATAAAAGACTCCTGTCCACAGACTCAATTAATCAGTCTGACTCTAACCTCTACAACATGGGCAAGGCCAAAGAGCTTTCTAAGGATGTCAGGGACAAGATCATAGACCTGCACAAGGCTGGAATGGCCTACAAAACCATAAGTAAGACGCTGGGTGAGAAGGAGACAACTGTTGGTGCAATAGTAAGAAAATGGAAGACATACAAAATGACTGTCAATCGACATCGATCTGGGGCTCCATGCAAAATCTCACCTCGTGGGGTATCCTTGATCCTGAGGAAGGTGAGAGCCCAGCCGAAAACTACACGGGGGGAACTTGTTAATGATCTCAAGGCAGCTGGGACCACAGTCACCAAGAAAACCATTGGTAACACATTACGACGTAATGGATTAAAATCTTGCAGTGCCCGCAAGGTCCCCCTGCTCAAGAAGGCACATGTACAGGCCTGTCTGAAGTTTGCAAATGAACATCTGGATGATTGGGAGAAGGTGCTGTGGTCAGATGAGACTAAAATTGAGCTCTTTGGCATTAACTCAACTCGCCGTGTTTGGAGGAAGAGAAATGCTGCCTATGACCCAAAGAACACCGTCCCCACTGTCAAGCATGGAGGTGGAAACATTATGTTTTGGGGGTGTTTCTCTGATAAGGGCACAGGACTACTTCACTGCATCAATGGGAGAATTGGATGGAGCCATGTACCGTCAAATCCTGAGTGACAACCTCCTTTCCTCCACCAGGACATTAAAAATGGCTTGTGGCTGGGTCTTCCAGCACGACAATGACCCGAAACATACAGCCAAGGCAACAAAGGAGTGGCTCAAAAAGAAGCACATTAAGGTCATGGAGTGGCCTAGCCAGTCTCCAGACCTTAATCCCATCGAAAACTTATGGAGGGAGCTGAAGATCCGAGTTGCCAAACGACAGCCTCGAAATCGTAATGATTTACAGATGATCTGCAAAGAGGAGTGGGCCAAAATTCCATCTAACATGTGTGCAAACCTCATCATCAACTACAAAAAACGTCTGACTGCTGTGCTTACCAACAAGGGTTTTGCCACCAAGTATTAAGTCTTGTTTGCCAAAGGGATCAAATACTTATTTCTCTGTGCACTATGCAAATAAATATATATGATTTTGACAATGTGATTTTCTTTTTTTTTTTTTTTTATATATAATCTATCTCTCACTGGTAAAATTAACCTAGCCTAAAAATTCTAGACTGTTCATGTCTTTGACAGTGGGCAAACTTACTGTAATGTCCGTGGCTGCGGGCTGTCAGCTCCAGCCTCCCGCTTACAGCCGCAGCCACGAGTCGGCAAGCGCTGGCCCCAGCCTCCTCCTCAGGAGATGCCAGCGCTTGCATCCACTCACCTCCGCCGGAGCCCGCAGGGTGCGCGCGCACGCTCGTCCCCGCTCTTAAAGGGGCAGCGCGCGCACCGGACATCTTGAACGACCTTTGACCCGTGAGTACCCTGGGCTATAAGAGGGGTCCAGACCCCTAGTTCGATGCCTGAGCGTTGTTAGTTTTCCCAGTCTGTCTTGCAAATGGTCCCTTAGTGTTTCCCGTTCCTGTTGTTACCTGTACCTGTTGTTACCCGTACCTTGTTCCCCGTTCCTGTTTCCCGTGCTTTGCCCTAGTATCTAGTCGTGCCACGTCCTGTGTCATCTGCCACGTCCAGAGGAATCTGCCACGTCCCGTGTCATCTGCCACGTCCGGAGGAATCCGCTACTTTCTGTGTCATCTGCCACGTCCGGAGGAATCCGCCACGTCCTGTGTCATCTCCCACGTCCGGAGGAATCTGCCACGTCCTGTGTCATCTGCCACGTCCGGAGGAATCCGCCACGTCCAGAGGAATCCGCCACGTCCGGAGGAATCCGCCACGTCCGGAGGAATCCACCACGTCCTGTGTTATCTGCCACATCCAGAGGAATCCGCCACATCTGGCGCAACTTGCGGCTCCTGTGTCATCCGCCACGTTTGGCGCCATCTGCTGCACCCATCTCATCTGTGCCAGAGCTGCGGCCACCATCTGGACTATTCAGGTACCCTTGTGCGGGACATTGTATTTCTGGGGTGTCCTGTTGTTTGGCCAGCTGCCTCCCCGCTGCGGCGGTACGGCCTAGTGGGTCCACTAACCCGCTTCGTGACAGTACGCTCAGGCCATGGACCCCGCTGGTCAACCTGAGACGTTGACTACACAAGCCATGCTGGCTGAGATGGAGGATCTCCAGTCACGACAAGACCAGCTCCTCCTGTCGGTGAACGCCATAGCCTATCGGCTGCTTGCTCCGTCCACAGTCATCGCCGCACCCGTTCCTGCAGTCCCGCCTGCTACACCTCCTGTCTGTACCAGTACCAATCCCCTGTGTTTCTTGCCGCTACCTCCACGCTATGACGGAGATCCGAGGTCCTGCAGGGGATTTTTGAATCAGTGCCTGATCCATTTCAGACTACATGCCAGGTCCTTCTGCTCGGATGACGTCCGGATCGCCTTTATCATCTCTCTCCTTACCGGCAAAGCCCTGGCATGGGCCAATCCTCTGTGGGAACATCAGGGACCTGAGACCCGGGACTTGCAGTGTTTCTTACGGACCTTCCGCTCGATCTTTGAGGAACCCGGAAGAGTTTCTTAGGCTGCTGCATCCCTGCTAACCCTACACCAGGGAGACCTCTCCGTGGGCGAGTATGCCATTCAGTTCCGTATCCTGGCTGCTGAATTGACCTGGAACAACGAGGCTTTGGTGGCTACATTCTGGCAGGGACTGTCTTCAGGGATCAAGGACGAGCTGGCTGCTCGCGATCTGCCATCTACCCTGGACGATCTTATCCTACTCGCCTCCCGCGTCGACATGAGGATCCGGGAACGTTCCCAAGAGGTTCTCCGGGAGAGAGAACTTCCTAGGCTGGATTCTGCTGTCCCGCAATCCTCCTCAGTCGTCCCACCAGAGTACCCGATGCAGAGTAATTTTGTTAAATTGTCTACCCAGGAGAAACAACACAGACGCACTTCTGGACTTTGTTTGTATTGCGGCCATGGAGGCCATATTGTGCGTCTGTGCCCCCAGAGGCCGGAGAGACCCCATTGCCTAGCATTGGTTGGAGAGACAACACTAGGTGGAACAGAATCTAACAGAGGATTCGCTTCCAAACTGACTATTCCTGTGACCCTGGTATCCGGCGACAGGTCGCATCAAGTCTCTGCCTATCTTGACTCTGGCTCTGCTGCAAATTTCATCCAGAAAGAGCTTGTGGATCATCTTCAGCTGCCCACAGTTCCCCTGGAGACATCTTTGGCTGTGGCCTCAGTTAATGGACTGCCTCTGCCTGATCCCATTATCTCTAAAACCAAGCCGTTGAAGCTCCAGGTTGGAGTACTTCACTCTGAATTTATTTCGTTCCTTGTTTTGCCCAAGGCCATCAATCCTGTTCTGCTGGGCCTGCCTTGGCTTCGACTTCATGCCCCAGTCCTGGACTGGAATTCTGGAGAGGTTCTCCAATGGGGCTCCAAGTGACATGGTCGTTGTCTGTTGCAGATCCATCCTGTCAAGCCTTCTCTGCCTCAGTCGCTGTCGGGACTGCCTCCCCATTTTGCTCAGTATGCAGATGTTTTCAGCAAAAAGGAGGCTGAGACGCTGCCTCCACATCGCACCTATGACTGCCCCATTGAACTGGTTCCTAATGCCTCTCTTTCCCGTGGACGGGTATATCCTCTCTCCTTGCCTGAGTCTCTATCCATGTCGGCCTATATAAAGGAGAATCTGGAGAGGGGTTTTATACGAAAATCTTCCTCCCCGGCCGGGGCTGGATTCTTCTTCGTTAAAAAGAAGGATGGATCCCTTCGTCCCTGCATTGACTACAGAGGCCTCAACCTGATCACAGTTAAGAACAAATACCCGTTGCCACTCATCTCTGAGCTATTTGATCGCATACATGGGGCCAAAAATTTTTCTAAGCTAGACCTGCGTGGGGCTTACAATCTAGTCCGGATTCGCCGGGGTGACGAATGGAAGACGGCATTTAACACCCGGGACGGGCACTACGAATACCTGGTGATGCCCTTCGGACTAGGTAACGCTCCAGCAGTGTTTCAGGAGTTCGTTAACGACATCTTCCGAGATCTACTCTATGTCTGTGTTGTTGTTTATCTCGATTATATTTTGATTTTCTCCCCAGATCAGACGACTCATCGGAGGCATGTTCGTCAGGTTCTACTACGATTGAGGGAGAATCATTTATACGCCAAGCTGGAGAAGTGCGTCTTTGAGATGAGTTCTCTGCCCTTCCTGGGCTACATCATCTCGGATCAAGGCCTCAAGATGGATCCTGAGAAAGTGAAGGCTGTCCTGGAGTGGCCACGTCCCCAAGGCTTAAGGGCCATACAGCGGTTCCTGGGATTCGCCAATTTCTACCGGCAGTTTATTCCTAACTTCTCTTCTCTGACGTCTCCCATCTCGACCCTTACCAAGAAGGGTGTGAACGCCAAAGTGTGGACTCCAGAGGCAGAGTCTGCATTTAATAGCATGAAGAGTGCCTTCACTTCAGCCTCGATCCTCCATCACCCTGACATATCTCGGCAGTTCTCACTGGAAGTGGACGCTTCCTCTGTCGGTGCAGGTGCACTTCTGTTCCAGAGGAGCTCCAAAGGAAAGGCTGTAGTATGTGGCTACTACTCTAGACTGTTTTCCTCTGCTGAGCGCAATTACTCCATTGGAGATCGGGAGCTGCTGGCCATCAAATTGACTCTGGAGGAGTGGAGACATCTTCTGGAGGGCGCTGCTCACCCCATCCTGATTTTCACCGACCACAAGAACCTCACTTACGTTCAGTCCGCTCAAAGACTTAATCCTCGTCAAGCCAGGTGGTCGCTGTTCTTCACCCGTTTTCTGTTTGCGCTCCACTACCGTCCCGCGGACAAGAATGTGAGGGCAGATGCCCTGTCCAGATCGTTTGAGACGGAAGACACGGTGGAGTCCCTCCAGACCATCATAGACCCGTCCTGCATCGTCACTGCTAATCCTCTGCAGGTTAGAGACATCCCTCCTGGGAGGACTTTTGTTCGGTTGGCGGACAGGAGAAGAATTCTCCGCTGGGGACACAGTTCTAAACTTGCTGGGCACGCCGGTGTCCGTAAAACCCGAGACCTGATCGCTCGTCACTTTTGGTGGTCCACGCTACATAAGGATGTTCTGGACTTTGTCTCTTCTTGCACGGTGTGTGCCTCTAACAAAGTGACTCACAGCAAGCCTGCCGGCCTGCTTCAACCTCTGCCTGTACCCAATGCCCCCTGGCAGCACATTGCGATGGACTTCGTCACTGACCTTCCCCCCTCAGCAGGATGTAACACTGTCTGGGTGGTGGTGGACCAGTTCTCTAAGATGGCTCATTTTATCCCGCTGACCGGCCTACCTTCTGCTCCTCGTCTGGCAAGTCTCTTCATCCAGCACATCTTCCGCTTGCATGGCTTGCCTCTTCACATTGTGTCCGACCGGGGGGTTCAGTTTACCTCTAAGTTCTGGAGAGCCCTCTGTAAACTCCTGGATGTGAGATTGGACTTTTCCTCTGCCTATCACCCCCAGTCCAATGGGCAAGTTGAGAGGATCAACCAGATCATGGAAAATTATCTCCGCCATTTCATCTCCTCACATCACGATAACTGGGTACAGCTTCTACCATGGGCCAAATTTTCTTACAACAACCACACAAGTGAGTCCACCACTTCCTCTCCGTTTCACATCGTCTACAGTCAACATCCCAGAGTCCCTCTTCCTGTGTCGATTTCATCCCAGGTTCCCGCTGCTGACTCTGCATATGGGGACTTCCTGCAAATCTGGCAACAGACCCGGTCCTCTATTTTGCTGGCAGTAGATCGCATGAAGCGAAAGGCAGATACTAAGAGAAGAGAGCCGCCTCAGTATCTTCCGGGGACTAAAGTCTGGCTGTCCTCTCGGAACATTCGCTTGAAGATGCCCTCATACAAGTTCGCTCCCAGGTTCCTTGGACCATTCGAGGTCCTGCAGCAGATCAACCCTGTCGCCTACAAGCTTCGGCTGCCTCCTACCCTCAGGATTCCCAACTCCTTCCACGTCTCCCTCCTGAAGCCTGTGATCCTAAACCGCTATTCCAAGACTCCCAGCCCTGCGGTTGCTCCCAGCGGCTCCTCGGACATCTTTGAGGTAAATGAGATCTTGGACACCAAGAGAGTGAGAGGAAAGACCTTGTACTTGGTGGATTATAGGGGGTTTGGTCCCGAAGAGAGGTCCTGGGAGCCAGAGGAGAACCTCAATGCCCCTACTCTTCTAAAGAAGTTTCTCTCTCGCTCCGGTCCCAAGAAGAGGGGGCGTAAGAGGGGGGATACTGTAATGTCCGTGGCTGCGGGCTGTCAGCTCCAGCCTCCCGCTGACAGCCGCAGCCACGAGTCGGCAAGCGCTGGCCCCAGCCTCCTCCTCAGGAGACGCCAGCGCTTGCATCCACTCACCTCCGCCGGAGCCCGCAGGGTGCGCGCGCACGCTCGTCCCCGCTCTTAAAGGGGCAGCTCGCGCACCGGACATCTTGAACGACCTTTGACCTGTGAGTACCCTGGGCTATAAGAGGGGTCCAGCCCCCTAGTTCGATGCCTGAGCGTTGTTAGTTTTCCCAGTCTGTCTTGCAAAAGGTCCCTTAGTGTTTCCCGTTCCTGTTGTTACCCGTACCTTGTTCCCCGTTCCTGTTTCCCGTGCTTTGCCCTAGTATCTAGTCGTGCCACGTCCTGTGTCATCTGCCACGTCCAGAGGAATCTGCCACGTCCCGTGTCATCTGCCACGTCCGGAGGAATCCGCTACTTTTTGTGTCATCTGCCACGTCCGGAGGAATTCGCCACGTCCTGTGTCATCTCCCACGTCCGGAGGAATCCACCACGTCCTGTGTCATCTGCCACGTCCAGAGGAATCCGCCACGTCCGGAGGAATCCACCACGTCCTGTGTTATCTGCCACATCCAGAGGAATCCGCCACGTCTGGCGCAACTTGCGGCTCCTGTGTCATCCGCCACGTTTGGCGCCATCTGCTGCACCCATCTCATCTGTGCCAGAGCTGCGGCCACCATCTGGACTATTCAGGTACCCTTGTGCGGGACATTGTATTTCTGGGGTGTCCTGTTGTTTGGCCAGCTGCCTCCCCGCTGCGGCGGAACGGCCTAGTGGGTCCACTAACCCGCTTCGTGACACTTACAAAATCAGCAAGGGATCAAATACTTATTTCCTTCACTGTAGATAATTTGAACATAAGTGGAGCATTACATTTCTGAGCGTATACCATGGACATAATAAACAGGATATTGTAACTAGAAAAAAAAAAAAACAGAAAAAACAACCGAAATAAAAAAAAATTGTGGGGTAAAATAGTTTTGGTTCTACGTGAACCTTTCTGGATATCCTAGGATAATCTCTTGACATCGAGAGTCGAGGAACGGAGAATCAAAAAATACTTGAAAGGTCCATCAGCAGGATACATGAGTGAATCAAAAAATATACGTATCTTGTCGAAAAACGAGAGAGAAAGCAGTACGAGCTCTTAGTAATTCAGGTTAATGTGCTTCAATTCAAGTACCAGGAGGAAAGGGAGATCTATGTGGTTCCTCAGCAGACCATTCTTGTTGGATTGTTGGTGTATTATCGCCATCTAGTGGAGAGTCGAGAGACCATTTAGAAAGGAGAACAGCTGCTTCTTTGGGAGAGGAGACAGAATGAGTTATGCCGTTATTCCTAATAATCAGTTTAACACGAAAGCCCCATTTGTACGGTATATTGTGATTTTGCAGAACTTGAGTGGTCTTAGTGAATTCTCTTCTTCTAGCTAATGTGGCTATTGACAAGTCTGCATATCAAGAGACATTCTGGAATCTGTCAGGAAGATTTTTGTTAGAAACCGCAGCTTTCAATAGTGCGTCTTTGAAGTGGAAAAAACTTAGTCGTGCTAAAACATCTCGGAGTACTGTAGGAGATAGGTGCCTAGGTTTGGGGAACCTGTGGGCCCTGTCAATAAGCAAATCTCTGTCTGGAGCGTTAGGGATCAGTGCTGCAAATAAATCTGTAAGAAATTCTCTCAGTTTATCATCTTTCATGTTTTCAGGAATATTTCCGAAGCAAATGTTATTACGCCTGGGGTGATCCTCCAAATCAGCCAGTTTCAGTTTAATGATAGACAAATCATCCTTTGCAGCATTGAGCGTCCACCAGACTATTGTAATCTGTGGTGAATTCCTCCATCTTGTCTTCTAGATCTGCAGTTCTTTCTCCAATAGCAATTAAGTCAGTATGGAGAGACGCCACTGCATTGTAAATATCAGTGTGAATAGTGTCTTCTAGCTCAGTTAGCAGGGTTCTCATATCAGAGATAGTGATGGGATGTTCTGCAGTAAGATTGCTATGTAGAGATGTTTCACTTCTTGGTGAATGAGTAGCAGTACAATCCCCCACAGTTTTTCTATAGTGAGGTAGAGGAGAGTGTTTGCAGAGCTCACCTTGCTTATTCTGCTAAGAAACTGAGCTTTCAGCGTTGCTATCAGCGCTAGAATGTGGAGAAGACTGAGGGCTCGTTGTGTGTAGCGTGGGCGTTGCTGCACCATCTTGGCTCGGGGCCGCGCTGGAGAAGAAGGAGGTGAGTTTAGCAGGACTTCATTACTTTCTCCTTGTCCTGGTCATGTCAGCAGTCGCTCTGGGGTACAAGCCGTCAGGAGGGAGCGAGTTAGGAATGATTTAGGCAGATACTTGCCTGCTGTGTGCCGCTGAATTCCACTGGTTCACGGAGCTATCTGTCTCTTCCGCTGCTCTGCCCCACATCCGGTCACACCCCTTTGAATTGTATCTTAAAGGTGCTGTCTCGTCAGAGACCAGACCTTTCGAATTGCGGCCACTAGGATAATCAGCTGATCGCCCCAGGTCCCGCTTCCGGCACCCCTGATTATGCAGGGGAAAGCTGTGGCCAGCCAGGCTGTAGTATTACAAGTAGTAACATACCTCCCAACTTTCAAGTATCACAAAGAGGGGCAACCGAAGCGGCTCGTGTAGCGGCAATTTTTTTTTCTTTTAAGCCACCCCTTTAATCCCACCCAATCCCCGCCAATACTCACCTGGTTCAGCACAGTATCATACTCCCATAGTGCCTCCCACACAGTATAATGCAAAATAGCTGCCCCCTCACAGTATAATGCCAAATAGCTGCCACCAAGTATAATACCCCCATAGATGCAGCCATACGGTATAATGCCCACGCAGATTCTCCCATGCAGTATAATGCCCACACAGATGCCCCCATACAGTATAATGCCCACACAGATGCCACCATGCAGTATAATGCCCAAACGAATTCGCTCATACAACATAAAGCCCCATAGCTGCCCCATACAGTATAATGCCCCATACAGTATAATGCCCACAGAGATGCCCCATACAGTATACCACCCTAGCTGCCCTTATTCACTATAATGCCCCCTTAGCTGCCCCTAGTGCCAGTGTCCACATATAAAGTGCCAGTGCCGCCCTTGTAGATAGTGCCATAGTGCCCATGTAGATAGTGCCCATGTAGATAGCACCAGTGTCCCCTGTAGATAGTGCCCCTATATAGTGCTAGTGTCCATGTAGATAGTGCCACACACCCTTTGAAGATAGCGCCACCCCCCTGTAGATAGCGCTACCCCCCCCCCCTGTAGATGGCGCTATTGGGACTCCCTCTAGGAGCGGAATCCCTAGCCATAGCATGGGCTGGGGATTCCGCTCCTAGAGGGAAGCCATGATGTCACTGTCCATATATGGACAGTGACGTCAGTGGCTACTCCTTGAGCGGAATCCCCGTTGCCGACTCTGGCGGGGATTCCGCTCCAGTAGGAGCCCCTGACGTCAATGTCCATATATGGACGGTGAACTCAGAGGTTTCCTCTAGGAGCGGAATCCTTGGCCAGATCATCAGTAACGGGGATTCCGCTCAAGGAGTAGCCACTTACGTCAAGGTCCATATGGACAGTGACGTCAAGGGCTTTCCCGAGTACAGCGCTTAAAGTAGCGCTGTGCCTGTGGAGCCCTCGGCGAGCAGAGGACATCCCTCTGCTCCTCCGCTCTGAACTAATTTTGAAGCTGATGGTTCCCTGCTTCAACATTGGGTTCAACTGTATCTGTGTCCTCAGGACGCGGATACAGTTGACAGCGGGACATACCCCCGCCGCTCGGGACAGCGGGACACCACCTGGAATCCAGGACTGTCCCACTGAATCTGGGATGGTTGGGAGGTATGGTAATACTACAAGTACGTCTCGAGTCCTCCAGAACCGGAGCCACTTGTATAGAGCGACTCTCCGTTCTGGCTCAAAGATGTCCATATGTCCTTCATGCAGCAACCCCTTTAATTAGTTTAGAACAAGACGAAGCTTCAATCTGGTCATGTGGACATTAGTTAAAAAATCTTGCTTGACTTGTCAAAGATCCACTTCTGTAGTTTGTCTATGATCTTCTGAAAAGTCTTCTCCAATACCAAAGCTAAAACGACCAATAGTCAAACACCTTTATTATTCAGCTTTCTCATCCACGAAGAGAACGGCATAAACAATAATAAGCTGGGATTATATGTAATATATACAATACTAGCAGAGTTACCCGGCTTCGCACGGGTGTATTTGTTTGTTGTTTGTGTGTGTGGTTAAAAACTTTATTGGATATGTTGGCTTCATATCAGTAGGAAACAAAGTCCAAGTGCAGGGTTCCTTTTTGGAGGCATGACTGGTCTGAAAGGGGTTCAATTTATGAGTGATGAAATCCGGTATATGTAAAGTGTAGTATAGGTACAGTCCGTTCAAGGCGAATGGCTGGATAGTTTTGGAAACCTGGTTTAAAACAAAAATGACTGTGTAATGTCGGGGTAGGGAGACAGACAGGTGAGCCCTAATCTACCTGCCACTCAGTCCCTGCCTACTTGCACGGCCCGTGCTAGGCGACGGCGTACAACTGGGCGACGGTCCCTACGCTCAATAAGTGCACAACAGACAAACAGACAAGGGTACACAGAAGCTAAGGGAAATGGGGCAGTTGCCCACGGCAACACCGTGAGCGAGCCGAGTCAAACCAGGAGTGGACGAGGTACCAAACGCAGAGCAGGAGAGTAGTCAGTAAAGCCAGGGTCAATTTCAAGCAGAGGTCAATAGTACTAGCAGGAACAGCAGAGCCAGGAAACCAGACAGAATCACAGGCAAAGGAAGAGCAGGAAATTAATCTATAAATAGACAGGGGGCGGGAGCTAGCTCCGTCTGGCCAGGCTGTGATAGGTTCTCCCACTCTTCAGCGTACCAGCCTGAGGGGTAGCAGATCGAGTCACTCTATCAGACCTAGGAGCAGATGCAGACTTATTAACCACGGGCGTCGACACAGAAGCTGTGTCTGGCAGATCCTTTACAGACTGGGTTGTTATGGGAACCTAGTGTAAAACTGTGCGTATGTCAGTGAGGCTGAGAATGAAGAACCTGCCAGCTTCTATTGGCTAATATGGGTCATCTGATTTGATATGGAGGAGGACCCTTGAAGTGGAAGCTGGTTGTGCAATTTTTGCTTTTGTATCGCAATGTTTTGTGAATATGTCAAGAACGGTAGGCCGTAGAGAGCTGAAACCGAGTGTAAAACCTTCAAAAGCGCCTCATTTACTTATGTGCCAAATTTGGTACAGATCGGTCCAGTCATTTGGCCGTGCATAAAGAACAGACAACAGAAATTCATTTTTATATACAGTATACAGAGATAAAGACATACAGCACAACGCTGTTGTGTATATGAGGCCCGACTGATGTCTGCATAGGATATTGGACATTGCATTGCAGCGCCATTCAGTTTGATCATTCTTGGAAAATAAGTTTTTAGATGTTTTTCCCAAAAAAAAAAAAGAATAAATGAGTATTTTCTCCCTCACTGATCCACACTTATAAACACATAACATAATCAGCTGGAAATATATTTGCAAGCTTCTAGCATTCCATCTGTCACTTTGTGGTGTACGCAGCCCATTTTTTCACAGATGACAAAGATTATTGCTTTATTTACAAAACTGGTAATTGATTGTTAGTTTTGTGAAGAAGAAACTGTTATTAATTTATTAAAGAATAAGTGCATCTCTGCTGAAGAACAGGCACATGTCTCTTGCTTTCTACCATTTTTGGGCCTCCACCACAATGCACCATGCACCACACCTCTACGTGCAACCTGCTTTTTTCTTTTTACTAGATTTTTTTTATTATACAAACTATAACAATACAAAATATAAGAATATAATAAGTATTGTTAAAAGGGTTTTCCCATCAGAGACATTTATGACATATCCACCATAAATGTCCTGCCTCTGGGACTTGCACCTATCTTTAGAACGGGGCCCCCTAAAGCCCGTTCTGCTGCTCTGTGTTGTGGCTGAAGCATGGGATTCCTGACCATGAAGTAAGGAAACAGCGTATCTCACTGATCTATACTGTTTCCGTAACTCCCATTGTAGTGAACGGCAGTTATGAAAGCAGTGTAACATTCAAGCGTTTAGTTCTGTGAGACTTAGTAAGCTAAGCTGTTTCCTTAATTTATGGTCAGAAATCACACGATTCAGCCACAACACAAAGAGGTAGAACGGGGTTTTAGGGGGCCCCATTCAAGAGATAGGTGTGGGTCCCAGAGGTGGCACCCGCATCTGATGTTTATGACATAGACTGCACAAATTAAAGCACATCCCACCCAAAAGACGGGGTGATTAAATAAATAAAACACTTGAGACTAATATAAACTTTACAAAAGTGAGTTGACTGAAGGTCGGCCACAGTTATTTATTAAATATAAACAAATTTATTGAGATAAACTTTATGTCAATCAAAAATAATAAACATAACTCGCAGTCTTGAAACCCCGAGGCTGAGCAGTCCTTTGCAGGAGCATGTAGGTAGACTGATTTCGAATAACAAAAAACCGCCAACTGTGACATTATTAAATATATATAAAAAACTATATACACATATACATACAAACAGACATAAGTATTTTTAAGTAAATTTTTTTGGGGTGTAAAACATGTAACAAGAAAACACAATATCACATTCAAAAGAAGGGAGGGAGGGAAACTCCTCAGAAGAAAAGGGTGAGCGACAAATGGAGGGTACAGGGGATATATATGTACACACGCCCAGGGGCGCAGCTAAAGGCTCATGGGCGCTGGTGCAAGAATTCAGCTTGGGCCCCCCCTACGCTCCCCAACACTACCAGACCCCTGTGCACACCTATGCCCAGCTGCCTTGCCCGACAGACCCCATGAATGACCCCACAGTATAATGCCCCCCATAGCTGTCCCCACAGTATAATGCCACCATACAGTATAATGCCCCCCATGGCTGCCCCCAACACAGTATAATGCCCCCCATAGCTGCCACACACAGTATAATGTCCCCCCATAGCTGACCACCACAGTATAATGCTCCCCATACCTGCCTCCACACAGTATAATGCCCCCGCATAGCTGACCACCACAGTATAATGCCCCCATAGCTGCCCCCACAGTCTAATACCCCCACATTATATTGCCACCCATAGCTGCCACATACAGTATAATGCCCCTATACAGTATAATGCCCCCCACAGCTGCCCCATACAGTATAATGCCCGCCATAGCTGCCCCATACAGTATAATGCCCCATACAGTATAATTCCCCCCATAGCTGTCCCATACAGTTTAATGCCCCCCATAACTGCCCCATACAGTATAATGCCCCATACAGTTTAATGCCCCCATAGCTTCCCCATACAGTATAATGCCCCCATAGCTGCACCATACAGTATAATCACATACAGTATAATTCCCCCATAGAGTATAATGCCCACCATAGCGGCCCCATACACTATAATGCCCCATACAGTATAATGCCCCCCATAGCTGCCCCATACAGTATAATGTCCCCAATAGCTGCCCCATACAGTATAATGTCCCATACAGTATAATGCCCCCATAGCTGCCCCATACAGTATAATGCGCCCCATAACTGCCCCATACATTATAATGCCCCATACAGTGTAATGCCTCCCATAGCTGCCCCATACATTATAATGCCCCCATAGCTGCCCCATACAGTATAATACCCCATACAGTATAATGCCCCCCATAGCTGCCCCATACAGTATAATGCCCCCATAACTGCCCTATACAGTATAATGTCGATTGGGCTATTGATTCTTTCAAAACAACGGAACCCTGTCACAACGTTGACCAACGGAATCCATTAACAACATTTCCGTCACCATTGAGATCAATGGTGAGGGAAACGGAAGCTAGGGTTTCCATTTGCCTTTCCGTTGAGGGGTTAACCTGAAGGAAACCTCCGACAGAACCCCTCAACGACGGGACAGCGTCGAGGAGTTTAACCAAGATGGAAAACAACACCAGACGACGGAACTCCCGCCGCACCACCGACTTCTTCCAGCCTTTTACCGCATACGTAATAAAAAAGGCCTTAGTAACGTCAGACCATCCCAATTTAAAGAAGAACGCAACACCCGCGAGCCAACGCTGCACCACCAGGCCAGACACACCAGAGTTGCGCAAATTATTAAAATACTCCGTCACATCCATTCGAGGCTGATCAGCAGAGCCAATATCTCTAACCCCCACCACCCCCAACCACTCCTTCCACGCTTTAACATGAGACGAGAACGTCAAAGGAGCCAAAGACAACTTCACTAATGGAAGCAACTGAGATCTAGTATCCGCCAAAGTGAATCCGGACAGCACATCTCCTCCAGCTCTGGATGCGGGAGGAGGGAGCTAAAAACCTGCCAATGGAAACGGGACAAAGAGTCAGTGATTAGCATTATCCACCTCCGGTACATTACGAGCCCGAAAATTAATATGATGTTGCAAACAACGCAAAACTAATCTACGCAACAGCACCACCACAGGTTCGGAGGGGGATGTCAAATTATTTACCACACTAACTATCGAACCAAAAAACAATCTACCAATTAGCCATTTGATCGCAACTGTCACGAAGGGTCTGTGGACCCACTGGGCCGTACCGCCTTGGCGGTAAGGCAGCTGGCCAACAGGGCGCAGGTCAATGTCTATTGTTCGTATAGGTACCTGTGGCAGCTCGGACAGCAGCAAGGCAGGCTCGGCTGGGACTAGGCAGCAGGTAGACGTCAGACGAGGTGAAGCAGGTCAGACGTGGAATACAGCACGACACGACTTTGGCACAGCACAGTGCTCGACCAGGATGGTATGGAATGCAGGGAACAGAAACAGGAACAGGAACACACTAGGAGACCATTGCATAGACAAACTAGGGAAACAACAACAACGCTCAGGCATAGAAGCAGGGGACTGAAGCCCTCTTATAGTCCAGGGTACTCACGGGTTCAAAGTTCATCAGAAGTTTGGTGTGCGCGCTGCCCCTTTAAGAGTGGTCACGAGCATGCACGTGCACCCTACGGGATCCGGCTGAGGTGGGTGGAAGCGAGCGCAGGCATCTCCTGAGGAGGAGGCTGGGGCCAGCACTTGCCGACTCGTGGCTGCGGCTGTGAGAAGGAGATTGGAGCTGACGGCCCGCAGCCACGGACATTGCAGCACCATAACTCCACAGTGGCAATGATGGGGACCAGTTATAACAGAGTCAAGTTGGTACACCAGCCCCGGGACCTCCAAACATCTGGCCTCGGACCAGCACACCAAGAAGCTCCGAAAACAGAGCCAAAGCCAACCAAACCCGATGCATCTGTATACAGTTGTAATTCCTAGTTAGGCACAGGAGATGTACGCCAGAAAGTGTGACCGTTATAGTCTGACCGAAACGTCTTCCAGACGCACAAGTCCTGCTTGATACCCCTTGTCAGGCGAACAAGATGGAAAGGTACGCCGACACCTGCCGTGGCCAGTGATGAGCGCCTTGAAAAAACCCTACCCATGGGCATCACACCACACTCAAAAACAAGTAAATCCAAGAGGGATTGCTTCTCCCTCAACCGCAACTTGCTCACAGAAAGCGCCGAATCCAAAACCCCGCACAATTTGACTACCTTGTCCTGAGGTAAACGAAAAAACATTGCAATCGAGTAAATTTTGATACAGAGAAAAGAAAGGAACGTAGTAGGGCCTTCTGTCTTATCTGCCCACAAAGGAAGGCCAAAACGCTGGGCCATAAATCTAAAGGAATCCAACAAGTATTGACACTGTGGAGAGGCCCGCGGCCCGACAAACAGGAAATCGTCTAGATAATGGGTAACTTCGCCGCACCCGGTATCGTCCAGAAATACCCAATCCAAAAATGAGCTAAAAACTTTGAAATAAAAACAAGACATCGAAGGCTGGCACAGATACAGTCAACGTGGAAGTAGAAGCCTCAACAAAGGATTTCCCTCCCACGGACTGCACCATAGAAACCGCAGGAGCAGGCGCCGTGCCAGTCAACAGGGATCGCAACACAGAAACAATATCAGATGAATTATCAGAAGGCAGCCATGCCCGAAGGCATGAAGACTCTTCAACTGCAGATGACGTCATCTGGGTAGCCACGGGAACGGAAGGAGCAGCAGGTACCGGAGGCGCGACAGGAGGTATGACCGGAGGTTGTTCCCTGGAAACCTCACAGGACCTGAGACCGGCACCTCGACTGCGTCCGTGATCCCCTGAAGAGCTGCCACGACTGACCGAACCGGTGAAGGATCTCCTTGAAATTAATGAGGATGAAACCATTGAGGAGGATAAGTGGCGACCGTGGTCGGACCTCCTCTTCCTCCCGCACGTTCGACGTGAGCCGGAGCAGTCAGCGGATCTCCGCTGTGGGGAACGGGAACGGCGTCCTGAAGCCTCACGCCTGGAGCAGGTGGAAGAGGAATGAGACACGCGCTTGGCCAACACACAAGCCTGCCCCAGAGATGAATGGGGAGGCGCTAACACTACTGGTGGTACCTGTGGTGGCTGAGTAGGCGCTCTGGGCCTACTAAAAACATGCTCCTGGTTGGAGGGGATGAGCTCCGCGTCACTCTCTCCCATAGAAAATAATTCTAAGTCCTCCAGGGGATCCAAATTATGCCACGCTCCAGTGTTGCTTGTTGACGCTGGAAATGTGGAGGGCCGTGGAGGGGGGAGTGGGGGTCCCCTAGGGAGTGCCACCACATAATCAGGGTGTGGAGACGACCGCAGAGTGTGCGGCCGCAGGGTAAGGCAAAGCCCGACCCTGGCTGGAGGGCCCAGACATTGGAAGATTAGGAGGTACCTCCTGGCTAAATGCGGCCTCCGGCACAGAACCGTAAGCATGTGCCGGAGCCGGGGAACTGCTCACTGGAAGTGCTGGAGCTCTGGGCCCAAGCTGCACTGCAGAACGGCGGGCACCCGAAACGCCGGAAGGGGACAGGCGAGAAGGAGGCCACAATGACCGCGCGGACCTCTGTTGCACGATGGGAGGGGCAGGGGCAGTGGACGCTGGAGCAGCCAGCTCCTGGAGCAGGGTCTGCAGCCAGCCCGTACCCTCCTCCTGGACGCGGAGGCGAATGGATTCGTCGATGGACGCCATCGATACACGTCAGCAGTGAAACTCCTCAGAAGAAAATGGTGAGCGACAAAGGGAGGGAACAGGGGATATACATGTACTTATCATGAAAATGGTGGGCTTTACACGACCAATCCCATCCCTCCTACACCTAACACAGTCCCATAGCCTTGGAAACATTATTCACTGCAGAATTAACCATTTCTGCAGTCTAAGTCCCTGCAGCTATACCCTTATGGGCCTACAATCCTTTGGATATGTCATAAATGTCTCTGATGGGAAAACCCCTTTAAGTATACAGACACTTATTCAGAAATGCTGTGGGTGTCAATTAATAATTAATATTAATATTTTATTATTAGCATATTATGAGATAGGAACTTATCATATTTTATTATTGTTTCTATGCTTGAGCTTTTTTTTTTTTTTAAGCATTGTATAAAACATCCTGTTAGTCACATACTTTAGGTACGATGCAATCGCACTAACAGCTCTTCAGAATGTAATTTTCTCTATTTTAATAAACTTTCGTTGTGCATTGCTTTTTTTTTATATACAGTATATACATATTTATTTTATTGATTATCAAAAAGTTTCTCCGAACATATATACCACAAACTGTAAATATAGGGCCAATGTAAGTGGTATTATTTGTGCACCATAATGCACGGTTATGTAGTGTCTGTATAGCAGTATTCTGCTGGATCCTATTATTGGATACTATATGGTGGCATTATTTATGTACTGTATAGTGGTATTACTTAGGGTCTGTATGACATTATACGCTCACTGTATGACAGCGTTATGCGGGCACTGTTTAGTACTGCCTGACACGATATAGCGTCATTAGTTTAGCATCATTTAGCAATGTTATGTGAGCACTGTATGGTACTGTTAATTGGTACTTTAGGTATGGCTTTAAGCAGGAGAGATGAGAAAGGCTGTAGCATTGAGAAGCACGAGACACAGACTGGACACTAGCTTTTTATCCATGTAATTTTAAAAAATAGACATTTCAATATGTATACCGAATTTACAGTCTTTGGAAAAACATCTATAAAGTGGAGACGTGACCAAGTTTGTCTATTTTATAATATGGACACATATTACTTTTTAGTAACATCCCCTATTAAAGGAGTATTACCAACTCAGACATTTATGGCATATTCTCAAGATAAACCATAAATGTCTGATAAGGTCACACTTCTGGGACCCGGACCTATCTGGAGAACAGGAGTTACCTGACCCCAGTCACACCTGGTCAGGAGGCCGCCAGTCGCTGCAATCAGGCGGAAAATAAATGGGCAGGTGACCGCACTCTCTCTACTATAACTGGTCATTAAAGGGAATGTGTCGCTAGAATTTTTTTTTTAGTTAAGCAGTTAGTGTATAAGTGATTAAACATTGTTCTAATTTTTTTAATTTTTTTCACGAGTCAGGAAATATTATAAATTAGATTCTAATTTATAACATTTCCCAGTGCAGGTCACTAGATGGAGCAATTCCCAAAATTGCAGCATTGCATGTGGTAAAGCAACCACATTGCTTTATGCTGCAAAATTTGAGAAAACTCACTCGCTCTAGTGAGCTCTCAGAATCCCCCCTCCTTTTTCCTGGCTAGTGCCGGGAGAAAGGAGGGGATTGAACGGTCAAACCTCCTACACTGTGTGTCGCCATTTTTTGAGCTAACACACAGTGTAGTTGGTTTACATACAGTAGTAAACAAACAGTAAAACACGTACATACATAGACCTAACTTACCTGCTCCTGCCGCCGCCGCTCCCTCCGGTCCAAGTGCACAAGTCCGGAAGCCGCGACCGTAAGTAGTAATCTTACTGTCCGGCCGCGGCTTCCGGTCCACAAGAAAATGGCGCCGGACGTCGCTTGGCCAAAGACACTCAATTTGGACTGTGTGGGAGCGGCGCATGCGCCGTTCCCACACAGACAGCGTACAGCATAGTGGATGAAACGGGCCCCGTTCGCATTCACTATGGGGCTGTATGTGCCGTATTCCATGTCTGTATGTGTCGTTAATCGACACATACAGAGATGGAAAAAAAATGGCAGCCCCCATAGGGAAGAAAAAGTAAAAAAATAAAAAAAAGTAAAACACAAACAGACAAATAAATAAAACATTTTTTAATAAAACACTAAAAGCAAATTGATATTAAAATTTTTTTTTTCGTGACACTGGTCCTTTAACTCTAGAAATCTGGCTGACAAGCCCAATGGCAGTAATATTGGTTGGCACCAAACTTTCTCAAACACAAAATATAACTAATAAAAAGTGGACATTTAAAAAAAAAAACTTGTCAGCATAGGACGACTCGAATACTTCTATTCATTTGGGATGTTTTATTGTATGGAGAAATAACCTTTAAATAGCCCTTTACTTATAGCTGTAAAGAAACATAAAAAAGTACTTACAGTGGCGTCATTGGCAATCTCCTGTATGTATGTAACTGCTAACTATACATTGTCATTCGTTTCCTACTCCAGTTATCCCATATCCTCAACCATCATGAATAAATCTAATTTTCACTCATTTACTTTGTAACTTGCGTGCCTCTAGGTGCTTACATGTATAACCTTTCATTAATCTCTGCATTATATTGTTAGTGTATGTACATTTTCTACCCACACTTCCAGTTTATATGAGGTCAGTAGGAAAATGACATCCTGTTCTGTGCATATTACCCTCATTGATCGGTATTCTACCTGCCGCCTCCCTCTTTACATCCATATTTGTGTTTCTATGTGATCACTGTTTAATTTGTGTACCGTTACTTGAACTTGTTTCTCCCTCAAGGGCACGAATTTACTTTCTGGATTCTTAAAACTGCGGTGGTTCCCACAACGTAGACAGCAAAATGCCCCTGATTATATGGACTTAAATTATATCATACATTTTTACATGGGGTGGATGATAGTATTCCTGTCATACTCTTTGTGGTCTAGAGTAGTTTTGTGACTAATCCATAATACCTCTGGTCAGGGACGTTGCAAGGATCTAAAAATATCAGGGGCACAAGCCCCAAGGAATATGTTTTGTCCCCTCCACCTCACTCAAAAAATATTCTGAATACAGAATAGCTAGTAAACAACTTTTACAACATGATAGGCTTAGATACACCACCTCATCAGTATACTGTCCCTGGATTTAACTTTTTAAGGAAAACTGTACCCATAGACACATCAGCCATGCCCCCAAAAAATAGCATATTCCTAAATAATACAGGCATGCACTTACCAAATAATACCAGTATACAAGGGCCAAATAATACCTCCACGTCATGATCATATATAACTACCACAGGAAACAACATAACCAATAATAACACCATACTAGTTCTACACTGGCGCTCTGCATATGATGAGTATAATGACACTGTAGACCTTATATGTAATACAGTACAGTTATATCCACTAACTCACAGGTGACGTCTTCTCTGATTGTAGTAAATTACTTTCGCTTTTCTACTCTATGTGGTCCAGACTGCCATGACCACTTTTCTTGGCTACACCGGTCTCTGCAGATTTTGCCGCCCCCTTTAGTGCACCACATGGTAATAGTGCCCTTTAGTGCTTCCCATAGCAGTAGGACCCCCTTGAGTGCCCCCACACAGTAATGGTGCCCCCTGTGTACCCCCCACACAGTAATGTGCCCCTTTGTTCACCCCACGATAATAGTGCCCCCACACACGATAAAAGCACCCACCCAGTATTGGAGCCCCTTAGGGCCCACCACGCAGTAATTGTGGCACACTCTACTCAGCTCCCTTAGTGCCCCCACTGAGTAATGCTGCCCCCTAAATGTTCAACCCACTGAGTAATGCTTCCCTCTTCGTACCCCTACTGAGTAATGCTGCCCCCTTAGTGCTCCCTATTAAGTAATCCTGCCCCCTCAGTGCCCCTCACTGAGTAATGCTGCCACCTAAATGTGCCACCCACTAAGTAATTCTGCCCCCTTAGTTCCCCCCACTGAGTAATGCTGCCCCCTTAGTGCTACCAAATGAGTAATGCTGCCCCCTTAGTGCCCTCCACTAGTGCCCCCCCCAATTAAAATGTAAAGAAGGTTGTTAATAATGATGTACATTATGGTTAGTGGTTGATTTGTAATATCCCTGAAGGTCTATGATGCTTTAGTGGTTAACACTTAACAGTTTATTATTATATAATATTACTATACTGTTTAGGATGGTGCAGGATTTTGTGGTGGTCTCAGGCAGGAAAGTGCACCTATAATTTAATTTGATTTAATAAATAGGCAGAGAATTCTTATAATAGTAGTTGGGTTTTTTAGATATAGAGCTTCAAATCCTGTGGTTTTCTTCACATAGAGTGACATGCTAAAAATTCTATCTTCTTGTAGCTGCCACAAGGGGGAGCTCACTGCTTAAAGATTTGTAACAGCTCTCATTGCACTCAATAATAAATGTCAGAAAGAATTAGGGTATGTTCACACGCACTGTTTTCAGGCGTAATTCTGGCGTTTTACACCTCGAATTACGGCTGAAAAAATGGCTCCATTACGCCTACAAACATCTGCCCATCGCTTGCAATGGGTTTTACGATGTTCTGTTCAGACGAGGTGTAATTTTACGCGTCACTGTTAAAAGGCGGCGCGTAAAAAGACGCCCGCGTTAAAGAAGTGCCTGTCACTTCTTGGGACGTTTTTGGAGCTGATTTTCATTGACTCCATTGAAAAACAACTCCAAAAACCTCCGTAAAAGACGCCGCGAAAAACGCGAGTACTTGCAAAAACGTCTGAAATTCAGGAGCTGTTTTCGCCTGAAAACAGCCCCGTAATTTCAGATGTATTTTGCTACTGCGTGTGAACATACCCTTACAGCGTTTACTGGATTTTTTTCCTGTACTGCTCAGAAGGGGTTTCCAGGTACAAGAATCCCCCACCCCACTAAATGTGACACTGCTTTTAACTCCCCTGTATGTTGCAGTCTCCTGACATGTCTATTTTAGCAAATAATTGTGTTCCCCATAAAATAACAATTCTGGAGCATCTTTTATTAGAACATTGCGTTGCGCCGCTCCTCTGTTATTCCTCCTGGAAATGTGTGAATAAATTGACAACTGGATGTTAATAGAAACTATAATGGCTATTATTTCCCATTGTCACTACTGAAGAACACAGAGGAAAGAAAAAGTTATAACTAAGAAAAAGCTAAACAGAATCAAGGGCTAATAATTTTAAATTTTAGGTGAAATTTTTACATGGAACTGCTTAGTCATATAGTAGATTTACATTTACAGAAATCTCAACAATTATTTCCATTGGTGGACCTAGCTTGGAATATTTGAATAAAAACATAAGGGTTTTCTAGTTTAACAAAACCATTTACCCTATTAGTGAATTCTGAGTTAATAGAAGGGGGTCCTCTGTTCAAGATCTTCATCTCTTGGCCAAAATGGAGAGCGGTTACAATGAGCGACTCTTGCTCTGGAGGACCTGTCCTGTATTACACAGATAACCCATTGATATGAATAGTCACTGTATAATGTGGTGGCTCTGCAGGAAAATTGAACTTTTACTTAGGCCTCATTCACACGACAGGGTTTCCCGGCCGGGTGCCGGCCGTTCATAAATCGGCCGGCCCCCGGCTGCATTAGGAATAATAGACCCCTAATGGGGCTATTCACACGACCGATTTTTTGACGGCCGGGAAAACCGGGCGTCAAAAAACAGGACATGCTCTATTTTCGGCCGGGTACCCGGCCGCCCGGCTCCCATAGAAGTCTATGGGGCTGGGTAATACACGGCCATCACCGGAATGTGTCCTGAGTGATGGGCGGGTTTTCCGTCGCTTGCGCTCTATCTCCTCACAGCGCAGAGTGCATGTGAGGAGGAGGAGTTTATTCCATTCGGACGAATGGCTGTACACTGTGTGGCGGGGCCGGGGTGTACAGCAGGTGCGCTGCGCTGGCTCCCTTCCCCTGCTTGTTTTAAAAGCACCCTGGCCCAGCGGCACCTTCCATGGCGCCGCTAGCAGCTACTGCTGCTGCGGCTGCTACTACTGTAGCTACGCCTCTATAGCAGAGCGGGGAGGTATCTCCCCGCTCTGCTATGTGCTAGCTCCATTTTAGCTCCCTGAAGGAGCGGAATCCCCGTGTTTTCGGGGATTCCGCTCCTGGACAGAGCGCTTGATGTCGCTGTCCATATCTGGGCACTGACATCAGGGGAAACTCCTGAAGCGGAATCCCCGAACACATGGGGATTCCCCTTCAGGAGTTGCCGCTGATGTCACTGTCCAGAACTGCCCGGCCCGGAACGGATGTAAAAATAATGCAAACCGGCCGGGAAAAATGGCCGATTTTACCGGCCGATACTCGGGCTCGGGCAGGACCCAGTCGTGTGAATCCCGCCTTAATCTGTTTCCCCACAGATTACTTATTATCATGGAGTGGGGGGGTCACAGCAGGGAGACACTTTGTAAACAGCTAATTGTCAAAGGACCCTTCTAACGAGTAGACATTGTCCTTTAAATGTATAATTGTTTCCATACATCAATAGTACATGACAATATATTAAAGGGGTTGACCAAGATTATAAAGAGTCTTCTTTTCTAAAAACAGTGCCACGATTTGTGTCTGGTATTGCAACTTAGCCCCATATACTTGAATAGGGCTGAGCTGCAATACCAGACACAGCCTATGGACAGGTGTGGTGCTGTTTTTGGAAAGAAAAACAGACCCTTTTTTTTCTCTTATAATCCTGGACAACCCCTTTAAATTATGTAATATATCTTATAAAGGAAAAGTGGCATCTCTAACCTTCCAACAGGCTCTAGTTCCCCATTCCCTGTCTGTGAGCTCTTTGTTAGGGCACATTCACACGTGGCGGAATTGCTGTTGAATTCCGCTGTGGACAGTCCGCAGTGGAATTCTGCAGCAGCCATTTTTTACATTTGTTTCTATACATTTTTAGGAAACTTAGTTCAGACGTTGCGGAAAATAACTGTGCGGAATTTAGGCTTCGGAGCAGATTTTCTCTGCAGCATGAACATTCTGTTGCGGAGAAGAAGCGACATTTCACTGCTGATTTCAGCCTTTGAAATGCAAAAACTGAAATCTTTGGCAAGTCCGCTGTGTTTTCTGCAACGTCTGAATTACCTGTCAAATATGCAAATGTTGGTGCAGGTTCGTTGCATAATTGTCCCGAATCTGCACCAACATTTGCAGCTGAACAATTCTGCCACGTGTGAACATGGCCTAAATGTTCAGAAATATCCTCAGTTGGCAAAAGAATCTGTCTGGAAAAGAAAGGAGGAGCGGGGAGGAGGAGAGGGATTAAGCTGCAGTTAGTATTTTTTGTAAAAAAGAAGTTCGAGGGGGCAGGGGAGGTAGAGCAGCAGGACAAGGACATCTGATTGGCTCAGAGCACCTAGTACAGCTCTATCGTCACACCAGGAAGAGCCCGCCCACTCGATAAGTAAGGAGAGAGAAAATTAGCATTTACAGAAACTAGCAGAGGGAAAAAAGAAGGCATTATACTTACGCTATTCTTCTTTCCTGTAGTCCAAGCAGCAGCACAGAAACCAATGGGTTAATACCCCACTGCTGGTAGGACAGGTGACAAGAAACAATAAAATAATCAATTAACTAGACAATATGTAGGGACCTAAGCCCCACCCCCCTGTGTCTCTTAAAAAGAATACCAGAAACGCAGATCAACAAAAAGATTTTGAGAGGGAACAACAACGCTGTGCTGCTTGGACTACAGGAAAGAAGAATAGCGTAAGTATAATTCCTTCTTTCCCTGGTCGACCTACGCAGTAGCACAGAAACCAGTGGGATATAGCAAAATTATACGGGTGGGCAAATTGAAGACAAAACTGTACGTCCAAAGGCTGCTTCCTCTGAAGCCCCAATGTCCAGTCTATAGTGCTTCATGAAAGTGTTCGGTTGAGACCAAGAAGCTGCCGAACAGATTCTCCAAAGGAAACCTTCCTCTTTCCGCCCACGCAGCTGCCATAGCACGCGTTGAATGTGCACAAACTTTTTCAGGAGGCGGCTCTCTTCCTAATTTATAACAAAGGATAATAGTCTCTTTTAGCCATCTGGCTAACATAGCTTTGGATGCTTTAAATCCTTTCTTCCTTGGAAGAAACATGACAAACATATTCTCAAAATTCATAAAGGACCTAGTCCTTTCAAGATAATGTTGTAGCGCTCTTCCTACATGCGTGCATGAAGATTCTGCGCTGAAGCCTCTGACTCTTCCATCAGAAATGATGGTAAACATATTTCTTGATTAATATTCACCATTGACGGTACCTTCGGGCAAAAGGTTGATAGAGTTCTCAGAACTACTTTTCCTGGAAAAAAATAGACTGGGGCTTTAAATACTTCAGAAAACAAAAGACCCATCCCAGTGGGAAGAACCCACTGGTTTGGTAACTCCCCCTCTTTAGTAGGAACTTCTTCTAGAAGAAAAGACGCCTTACCCAAGAAACAGGGGAGAGACACCTAAAGACTGTCCTTTCTATAGGAGAAAAACCTCTAAAATGTAAGCTCTACTAATACCTGCGTATAAATTGATTGCGGAACGCAGTCTCTAGCTCCACCCCCTGACCGATGTTAGGAGAGGAGGAACAACCAATCAGGAGCACCGTCACCAGAAATATGGCGGTGCCCATGAACGAGACTAGCTCCAGCTAGGGGAGGGCTGCTGATGTCACTCAGCTCCGCCCCCTGAAATCTTACTGGCTGATCGTGTCACAGCAAGCAGGTCCTACAGCTTGTGCTGTGAACACTAAAAACAACGGCCGACGTAAAGAAAATGAAGAAAATAAACCCCTTGACGCCACTACTGGCAAGAAGTTATGCAAAGCTTCTCCCTCCCAGCAAAGGGACCTGGGAAAAGGGGAACAACCACCTTTAGGAAACAGAACCACCATATCACCTGTCATCACCAACAGTAGGAAAAAAAGACACAGGGGGGTGGGGCTTAGGTCCCTACATATAGTCCAGTTAATTGATTATTTTATTGTTTCTTGTCACCTGTCCTACCAGCAGTGGGGTATTAACCCATTGGTTTCTGTGCTGCTGCGTAGGACGACCAGGAAAGACCCAAAATCTGCAAGCTACCCACAACATTTCTGGCTGCACTAAATCTAATACACATCTAAAACAGCCAAAGGCACAAACAGCAGCCGTCACACGGATACATGTATTTCAATGGGGCCGTTCACATGGCCGTTGTTTCAACGGACCGTGTGAGGGGTTAGTTGAAAAACAGAACATGTCCAATTTTCTTCCGTTTTCACGGATCGCTCTATAGACCCAAGTCTATGGGGATCCGTGGAAACGGGATCAGCACGGGGGCAACGTGGACTTAAAAACCGGAGGTTTTCACGTCCGAGTTTCCCCACGTTTGTCTGAATAAGCTATTTTTTTTGTAGGGAAGGTGCGCGCTATAAAAAAATCAAATCACATGTAATTATAAGTCCTTGAGTTTCTTGACCCTTCTGTATAGTTATGTAGTGATAATGGAGCAACGGATATATTACTAAATAACTAGAAAGAAACTGGATGATAATGCAAATGGAAACTATAATGGTGGACAAATTGGTTGAGACCCAACTTCTCCGGAGAACTTGAAGAGAAGATGAGTTAATAACTTACATTTCGGGGCGCAATGGTCATTAATGTGGATTATAACTCGTGGACATACTCGGCAAAGAATAGATGACTGCTTTTACTTAAATGGTGTTTCGGAGATAAATTAACTCTTCCTTATTTCTTAATGTCATCTTTCTACTTTAGGCCAACTTGGCTTTGAATCAGTTTCACACTAAGGATCGAGCAAATCGAAAGCAGCACTTTTACCTTAACCATGTGGAACCACAGACCTCAGGTAAGACAGAGCAATGATTGCAGTATATGTATACACTTAACACTGACTACACTATATTTAAACATTAAAGAAGGAAATAAATAATAAAAGGGTTTTCCAGGGATACAATTTATTTTATCTTATTATATATAGGCCCTGTTCACATCATGTTATAGCCTTATGTTATAGCCTTCTGTCAGAGATATACGTCCGGAGGATTGTCTATGTATACTTTCGACAGAAGAATGAAACGTATCCCACTGTATAGGTATACAGAAGTATACGTCGCCCGAAGGGCAGAGCACTACCTGAAGCGCTATGCTTGGGGAAGATTCTGAGGTCACTGTCCATTTATGGACAGTGATGTCAGAAGGTACAATGCCGGAGTCCCCAGCCCGAGCGTAGGAAGCTCTGTTGACATCACTGTCCATATATGGATAGTGACGACAAGAGCTTTTTAATGCCGGAAGGTGAAACAATAGGATGCATAATGCTGCAACGTCATTATCCACGTTATGTCCTTTATTATATTGTGGGTTTCTTAGATCTTACAACTGATTTATTTTCATTTCTTTAATTAAACAGATTTCAAAGGGACACAAGCCAAGTCTCCAGTGAGTTTAGCTTCTTTGTTTTGTACTGCACTATAAATAACTTCTATTATACGTCGATTGTTTTTTCCCTGCATCAATTTCCCATCTGAATCAACCACCAAAATCACAAATGTTGCACAGTTTTGCCCTTTTTAAAAAAAAACTAAAAAAACTTTTACAATGTACTGTACACCTGATCCGATGCGGCACTGGGCTGGTCAGCTATTATGGAGCAGAAAATGTTGCATGTAATTTATAAATTTTTGCATACCCTCATAACAAATTAAGCTGCACCCCCAAACTGGAAACAGTTGGAATTGCATAGTTACCGTATTTTTCGCACTATAAGATGCACCTGACTATAAGACGCACCCAGGTTTTAGACAACAGAAAATAGGAGAAAAATGATTTATTAAAAATAATTATTTGTTCTGTTTCACCACATTCTGAAAGCCATAACGTTTATATTTTTTCATTGTTTGGGCGGGACGAGCTGTAGTTTTTATTGGCACAATTTTTTGGTACATTAAATTTTTTAATCTTTTTTTATTTAATTCTTTTTTGCTCTAAGGTGACCAAAAAACAACGATTCTGGGGTTCTAAATTTATTTATTTTTTTACACCATTCACCGTGCGAGTCAAATAATGCTATAGTATAATAGTTCAGACTTTTGTGGATGCAGCGATACCAATTTTTTTTTCTATTTTTTACATTGTGCTTGGGGAAAAATGGGAAAAGGTTTTTTTTGTTTTTAACGTTTTTAATATTTTTTTACACTCCTGAAAATGTATCTAACTTTTTTTTTTTCACATTTTATTAGTTCTCCTAGGGAAGCATAGCATGCTACGCTGTTTCCATAAATACTATTCTGTTCAATGGGAGTTATGAAAACAGCGTAGCTCAGCGATTTACGCTGTTTAAGTAACTCCACTATGTATGCTGTTTTCATAGCTACTGAGTTCCGGAAACAGTGTAGCTCGTGGTGCTATGCTGTTTCCGTAACTCCCATTTACTTCTATGGGAGTTCCAGAAACAGTGTAGCTCAGCGAGCACTCGGCTGTTTCCGTAACTCCCGACCACCTATCCAGGAAGTGGCTGGGAGACAGCCGAGGCGAGTAAGATAGAACAGGGTTTAGGGGGCCTCGTTCTAGAGATAGGTGCGGGTCCCAGAGGTGGGACTCACATCTATCTAACATTTATGACATATCCTGAGGATATGTCATAAATGTCGTTCATGAGAAGACCCCTATAAATGCTGCGGTCGCTATTGACCGCGGCATTTAACTAGTTAAATGGCCAGGAACAGCACCATCGTTGTTCCTGGCTGTTAGATCAGCGTGTCAGCTAAAACACAGCTGACACCTGCGGTGTATGGAGCGGTCTCAGCGCGTGAGCCCGCTCTGCTCCAAAAATCATCCACTCCCCGCTCCATGATGTGCTGGCACATCATGGGTCGGGAATGGGTTAAGTAAGAAGCGGTCTGGGGGCCCGGCGCTGCCGAGTCCCTTAACTACCGAATATAAGACTTATTCTTGCTAAAAACTGCGTCTTATAGTCCGAAAAATACGGTACATAGGTTGAAATAGTTCAAGTCAGATGCTATACTAGTTATAACCCTCAATCCCATTCATCATTCCCAATCCCATTTGTCATTCATCTAGCCTTTTTTAAATGCTGACATAGTATCTGCCATTACTACCTCTTGGGGTAGGGCATTCCATAGTTTGACTGCTCTTACTGTAAATAACACTTTCCTATAATGATGTCGGAAACGCCTTTCTTCCACATGCAATGAATGTCACCTGGTGTTTTGTAAAGGCCTTGGAAAGAACAGATTATGTGCTAGTTCAATGCATTGGCCACACATATACTTTTACACGTTAATAAGATCACCTCTAATGTGTCTTTTTTCCAAGCTGAACAAGCCCAATTTTTCTAGCCTTTCATTGTAATAGACACCTCCCATCCCATTTAATAATCTAGTTTCCAGCCTTTAAACCCTACCTTAGCTTTCCTGTATCCTTTTTACAATTTGGAGTCCAAAACTGATTCCCATATTCAAGATGTGGCCTTACAAGGGATTTATAGAGGGGTAATATTACATTTGAATCACAGGTTTTTATCTCTCTTTTTATACACCCTAAAATCCTATTTGCTTTTGCAGCTGCTGCTTGACAATGACTGCTGCTTAGTTTATTTGTTACCAGAATACCCAGGTCCTTCTCTTGTTCCGTTATTTTCAGTTTTATTCCATTTAATGTATATGCATTAATACTATTAGTGCGGCGTAGGTGCATTACTTTACATTTATCCACATTAAATTTCATCTGCCATCTTTTTGCCCATGCTGCCAGCTTATCTAGGTCTTCCTGTAATATTTTATAATCAAGCTGAGTTTTAAGTATCCTACAAAGATTTGTATCGTCGGTAAAAACTGATACCTTACTATCAATCCCACCCACAAAGTCATTAATAAAGAGATTAAAAGACTTGGGTCTAACACAGATCCTTGTGGTTCCCACTGTTGACTAAAGCCCATTTTGAGTATGTTGTACATGTAAAAAAAGACGACCAGACGCTATATCATTTTCACATGCGTGAATCCACCTATTCCTTTTCCAATGTACACCAAAATACTGTCTGCAGCAGATTTTATAAATGCTCCTCCAATATGTGTTGCCACAATGGAGCAATGTGTGCTGCTCATACTACTTCCACTGCAGAGACGTGCACAGAGCCAGCTGCCTGGAATCACATGAAACTATAACAAGCGTCCAACTTCTGAATACCCACCAAATTCGTAGACCTCCTTTCTATGGTAAAGCAGTGGCAAAAGTTATGTGGCACACTGTGCAAGCTGCTGTATATTTTCTAGACGCCTCTTATGCGGCACAGAACCACCCATAACAGTATCTGCCAGCCATAGATGCTACCTGAAGTGCAACGGCCGGAGGTGCCCTTTTACGTTGCAACTATGGAGATGTTGAGCGGTAGTTCTGCCTACAAAAGGGCTGCTTCTGCAGAATATACAGGATTGGCACACACTTTGGTATGATACAGACTTACAACTTTTCTCAGCACTACTAAACATCCCTGTCTTGCCTTTAGTGTTGTGATTGTTAGTGTTACTTTATGTATGATTGTGAAATTAACAATAAGCAAAGCCCATACCAATGGTGTGAAGAGTGGGTAGGAATAAATGTTCACTTATTCATCACGGCAGTCAATGAAGTAAATCACTCGTACATGATGTCTCATTCTGTTTCTGGGCTTGTAAAGCTAATTTCTAAATTCTTTCTCCTTGTAATAGATATTTCAAAACACATAAATAGAGGTAATGGGGCCCCATAGCAAAAATAGGGTCCACTTTCTGATATCAGAGCCAAGGCTATAAGGGGTGCAGAGGTAGCAGTCGTACCCGGCCCTTGTTCCTAAGGGGGCCGAAAGGCCCCTCTGCCACATAAGAAAACACAAGTATTATAACTGGTACATGGTAGGTGATGGGCCCATTACAGATTTTGCATTTCGGCCCAAAATCCTTTGCCTTAGGCCTCATTTACACGAGCGTATTATACGCGCGTGCGACGCGCGTGCTTTTCACGCGTGTCGTACGCACCTATAATAGTCTATGGGGCTGTTTAGACGATGCGTGAATTTTGCGCAGTGCGCGTGCGTTGCGTAAAACTCACGACATGTTCTAAAATCGTGCGTTTTTCGCGCATCACGCACCCATTGAAGTCAATGGGTGCGTGAAAACCACGCATGCCGCACGGAAGCACTTCCGTGCGAACTGCGTGATTCGCGCAAGAGCTGTCAAACTCCTGAATGTAAACAGAAAAGCACCACGTGCTTTTCTGTTTACAAACATCCAAACGGAGTGTCAAATTCGAGATGAGCGCACCGAACTTCACCGGGTTCGGCAAAACTCGTTTTGACCGAAACCGGTAAAAAATGTTCGGGTACGCGACGTCAGGAGACAGTCTCTGTCCACGGTGCTGAAAGCGTTAAACTGGTTCAGCACCATGGACAGTGACTTCCGCTCCGAAAATCCATGAACCTGTAAAAAAAAAAAGACGTTCTGACTTACCGATAACTCCGGTCCGACCTCCCGGGATGACAGTTAAGTCCAAGTGACAGCTGCAGCCAATCACAGGCCAAGCACAGGCTGCAGCCAATCACAGGCTGCAGCGGTCTCATGGACTGCGGCGTCATCCTGGGAGGTGGGGCCGGATGACGAGAGAGGGACGCGTCACCAAGGCAACGGCCGGGAGACCGGACTGGAGGAAGCAGGCAGTTCATGGTAAGTTTGAACATCTTTTTTTATTCACAGGTTGGTGTATATTGTGATCGGCATTCACTGTCGAGGGTGCTGAAAGAGTTACTGCCGATCAGTTAGCTCTTTCAGCACCTTGGACAGTGACGGGCGTCGACTAGCCTCATCTCTATGATGGCGGCTGCGCGAAAATCACGCAGCCGCGCATCATACACGGATGACACACGGAGCTGCCAAGTGCCTTTTGCGCGCGCAAAACGCAGCGTTTTTTGCGCGCGCAAAACGCACACGCTCGTGTAAATGAGGCCTAATGCTGTTTCACATGACCACAACTTCAATTCCAGAACTGAAGGAACCAGGCTTTGCCCCTCTACACTCCTTCCTTTTCTGGAGAAAGGGCAGCACAACTCTGTGGCCATCTCTCACTCCCTTGTTTGCTAAGATTACATGGCCTGTTGATAGTGGAACCATGCACAGGGTCAAACTAACCATGAACTACAATAATAGAGCCACCTGGCACCAACTCCATTGACCCAATAGCATACCTCCCAACCGTCCTTTTTTTTTTTTTTGCTGGATTGTTCATTGAAACGGGTCTCGAAGTGGGTGGTGCTTGTGTAAATTTGCATAACAGTGGGCGTGATGTTTTGTGGGTGGTTCCAACTGGATCGGGGCCAGGCTTGAAAGTGTCCCGCGAATGGGGAGGCAAATGTTGGAAGAGGTATGCAATAGTATCCGAAGAGGATGCATCTATAATACGTACATACTGTCCATGAGGCAATGTGAACACCTCATCTCAGGCAGCACCATTCCCTTCCTAAAGAAGGACTGTATTATTGCCAATTACAGGCAGTCCACTCCACCACCTATCTTCCTGTGCAATAGTAGATGTAGGCAGACAATCACAGGTTTCTGATTTGCTGCAGACACCAGTGGAGGAAGTAGTGCAGAAGTGTGGGATAGGTACGGATGTAGCTATCTTTATCTTGACTCTGATAACTTGCTGCAACGTGATATCACACAACAAATTTAATGCGTTAAAAGTCAACATAAAGACGGCTGCATCTGTAAGTGCGCTACACTTTACTATGGTCACTGTGGCTGGTATAGAATAGAAAAACAACAACAGAAGGTAAATGTGTATTGGTTAATAGCAGCTGCACCAAGACCACTGAAGATTAGCCGCTTAGCCACATAAGCCATACTCCAAGTCATGAAACAATCCTCGTGGATAAACACACTTAGACACACTTTTATAATTGGCATAATTGGTTCAGTTCATTATGTTGAGAAAGGAGACTTGACCTTCGGAATCTTCCATGCCGCCGGGATGCAGAAGTTTATGTGTAGGAATACACATCATTGTTAATGATGTAAATGCTGCTTTTTGATTATTTTATTTTATTACTTTTAAGAAAGGCATCAGGCCCCTTTCAAACTCTTTCAACAAATCACCCTTGACAACATATTGTGGCAGAGAGGTCCTTAGTGTTACTGCTCTTACAGTAAAGAATACTCTTCTATGTTAATGTAGAAACCATCTATCCTCTAGACATAGTGTCTGTCCTCTTGTTATAGTTAGGCTCTATTCACACAACAGGGTCCGAGTGTCGGCCGATAAAAACTGCCATTTTGGTCAGTTTTTCTCGGCCGAATTTGACCCGTTTTGCATCCGTTTTTTTCCCTGTCCGTTTTAAAAACAGATGAATTTCATTTGTAACTTTTTTGCCACACACTTCCCTCTGTAGATAATGCAACACACTGCCCTCTGTAGATACTGCCACAGCCCCCTGTAGGTAGTGCCACACAGCCCCCCCTGTAGGTAGTGCCACACAGCCCCCTATAGGTAATGCCACACAGCCCCCCGTAGGTAATGCCACACAGCCCCCTGTAGGTAATGCCACACAGTCCCCTGTAGGTAATGCCACACAGCAACCTGTAGGTAATGGCACACAGCACCCTGTAGGTAAAGCCACACAGCCCCCTGTAGGTAATGCCACACAGTCCCCTGTAGGTAATGCCACACAGTCCCTTGTAGGTAATGCCACACAGCCCCATGTAGGTAGTTCGACACAGCACCCCCCCTATAGATGGCACCCCTACCTTTCTGTAGATAGTACCACCGTTCCAGGAGAAGTCCCTGACTTCAATGTCCATATATGGACAGTGAAGTCAGGGACTTTTCCTGTACGGAAAAACCGGCCACAGTGCTGGGGATTCAGCTTCAAAAGTCCCTGACGTCACTGTGTCCATATATGGAGAGTGAAGTCAGGGACTTCATCTGGAGCGGTAACACTGCCTGCAGTGCCGGGGATTCTGCTTCAGAAGTCCCTGACGTCACTGTGTCCATATATGGACAGTGAAGTCAGGGACTTCTCCTGGAGCGGAAACACCGGCAGCAGCACCGGGGATTCCGCTTCAGAAGTCCCTGATGTCACTGTGTCCATATATGAACAGTGAAGTCAGGGACTTCTCCTGGAGCGGAAACACCGACTGCAGCGCCGGGGATTCCGCTTCAGAAGTCCCTGACGTCACTGTGTCCATATATGGACAGTGAAGTCAGGAACTTCTCCTGGAGTGGAAACACAGGCCGCAGCGCCGAGGATTCCGCTTCAGAAGTCCCTGACAGCAACAACATTATGTCCATATATGGAAAGTGAAGTCAGGTACTTCTCCTGAAGCGGAATCCCCAACCCCCGGCCACAGCGTTGCCGAAGCTGTGGCCGGGGATTGGGGACTCCGCTCCTACAGGGAGCAAAAAAATACCGTCCTCCTCACTTGCACTTCGCACTGTGTGGAGGAGGAGTCGAGAGCGAGCGACGGAAGACACGGCTGTCACTTGGAACAGATTCGAGTGATGGCTGTGTATTACCCGGCCCCATAGACTTCTATGGGAGCCGGGAGAACGGCCGAAAATAGGGCATGTCCCATTTTTTGACGGCCGGTTGTGTGAATAGCCCTATTTGGGGTCTATTGTTCCTACTGCGGCCGTGTGACGGCCGTTTTTGAACTGCCGTCACACGGCCGGAAAATCCTGTCGTGTGAATAGGGCCTTACAGTCCTCAGTATAAATAGCTCTCCGTACCGTTAGGGCTCTCAAAGAATGGCACGATTGATACTGAATTTGTGCATGTTATGATCTGGACATTTTTACCCCAGTTTTTCACTTGTTACATTGAGAAATCTGCACCAATATGTTTTATCAACAATTTACTTTAGCAAGACAACTCAGCATTCGCAAACAAGGGAAGTGGGAAATATACAGCGAGTGATGCCACCCTCTGAAGAGAAGGTGGGGCAAACAAGTAAAGTATAAGGTATAGGGTTCACTGAAGTGACAACTGAGTAAAATATACCTTTTATTAGTAACTCGTTTTAAAACCAGGGGTAACACACCACTGTGAAATAGGCCCCACCGTGTAAATTAAAAAATGAATTAAACAAGAAACACTGAGTCATTGTGATAAATATATCTCAGTGTTTATAACAATATTTTACTGGAACCAGCATTTGTCCTGGGCACAGCAATAGTACAATCCCCAAAAAGCACCAGTGTCCATGAACAAACACCGGATCTCCTAGCGCTGGGTGTAACACAATGCTACTGTCCCCTATGCAAACATTCCATGTACAATGAAAGACCCTACGCGTTTCAGATACTCATCCTCAGGGGTCCGTATCTTGGTCACTCTGGCCTCGTCGCCAGCGATAATAATATTCAACAGCAGATATTCTGCTGTGCGTCACGGGAAGATGCTCGTATCGATGTCAACGGCATACTTCATTACAGGCGCTTGGTTACTATAAGCACCAAGACTCCACCCCTCGTATTTGGCGGCGCTACATGAACTGACCAATCACAACGCCCTCACGATTCGTGACACCTGCCCATGTGACCCCCCGCCGTCAGCTGACAGCCAGGGGTCATCATCGACCGCATCAAAACGACCGCGCAGGCGCAGTAGAAGCCAAGGACATATCGCCCGGACTGCCAAGTTAGAGGAAGGTAAGAGCAAAACGATAATTGATTTGAAAGTATGTCTTGCGGGACAGTTACCCACCGCAAGTGGACTACCTCAAAAAACAACTCTATAGTTTATAAACACATGTTGAGTGGACAAAAATGCGGGGTCCCTCCCACTTAGAAATTCTGACAAAAAAATCTCTTTATTTGTTGCCTGGCCAAGATGGCCATATCAAAAACAAAATGCACTATGCAAAATACAAAAATACACCACTCACCCAAAAAGGCAGCCCAGGGTGAAAACCGGCCGCCTCAAGAGGAATGGAATTGCATATTAAATAAAGCACGTATAATTAGTCTGCTCGTTTAAACCCGCTGGTTGTATGCATGCCAATCTATGGATCCATTGGGCTTCTTTGCGTAGAATTAAATTGTCCCAGTCGCCTCCTTTTTTAGGGGGTCTAATGAGTTCAATTGCTTGAAACTTTAAACATGCTGCACGGCCTTGGTGTTTAGCATGTACATGCTTTGATATTGAGGTGTCCCTAGCATGGATAATATCTCCAACATGCTCCCTTATCCGGCGCCGAAATTGTCGTGCCGTTTTGCCCACATAGTTTAAGGGGCATGGGCATGTAATAAGGTAGACTACCCCCGCTGTTTTGCAATTGACAAAATCCCGAATGTTGTACTTTTCCTGTGTTGCAACACTGATAAAGCTATTCCCTTTGAGAATAAAGTCACAAGCTTTACAGCTACCACATCTAAACGTGCCTGGTGTTTGTCTGTCCAACCACGTACCCCTAGGTATAATGGGGTCAAAACAACTGTGCATGACTCTATCCCTAATGTTTTTCCCTCTCCGGTACGTGACAGAGGGCCATTGTGTGATCTGATCTACCAAATCTGTATCAGAGCTGAGAATACGCCAATACCTTTTCAGGATTTGCATAATATCATTTTGTTTAGAATCATAGGTGCCTATGAGTCTCGTAACTTGTTCTTCTTTACGTTTTTTAGGAACCAGAAGACATTGCCTGTCTGCGTCCCTTGCTCCCTCATAGGCCTTTCTGATTACACCCTTGGGGAAACCTCTGTCCTTCAATCTTGTTTTGAGTTCCTGAGCCTGACTCTCAAAATCACCCATGGAGCTACAATTCCTACGTACTCTCATAAATTGGCCTTTTGGAATGCCACGTTTGAGGGGATAAGGATGACAGCTGTTCCATTGCAAGAAACTATTGGTTGCTGTTTCTTTACGGTGTACCTTGGTGCGAATTGTGCCTTCTCTTGTTTTTATAATTTTCAAATCCAGAAAAGACAATTCTTTTTCACTGATCTCACATGTGAACCTTAGCCCTATATCATTTGTATTGAGGGCTGCTACAAAACTATGGAACTCCTCAGCTGTTGAGTTCCAAAGAAGCAGCACATCATCAATATATCTAATCCATAATCCAACGGACGAAGTCCATTTGGCAAATTGGTCCCCAAAGATAATAGTCTCCTCCCACCAGCCAAGAAATAAATTTGCATAGGTGGGAGCAGCAGGACTCCCCATTGCAGTGCCACATTGCTGATGAAAGATCTTGTCTTCAAAGATAAATATATTTTTTTCAAGAACAAATTGTAGTAACTGCAAAACAAATTGGTTATGGGCTACAAACTGAGTGCCCCTTGATCCAACCGTGATACATTATTTTATGAGAAACTAACTTTTAATCCCATTCCGAAATATGCAACTGAATACAAATCCCTTATTGAGTCTGCTTTTAATGATGATCTGTTATGTAAAAAAGAAAAAGTTTTCCTTACGGTCCCTTTCCCTGCAACCCCTTTCATGTATCATCTGCCAAAGATACATAAAAATCTGTCTAACCCCCCGGGCCGACCCATTATTTCGGGGATAGGGTCCTTAACTAACAACCTATCTCATTTTATTGATATCCATCTCCAACCGTTTGTTTTAAAATTACCTTCTTACCTTAAAGACTCAACACAGTTAATTAGGGAATTACTAGAACTACAATCTTTATATAATTTATCCGATTTGAGTTTTCTTACTGCAGACGTGTCCTCATTATATACAAATATTCCACACACACAGGGTATGGAGGCTGTTTCCTCTTTCCTTGCACTAGACCCCCGATTTCCAAATAGTCAACTGAATTTTATTATCGATTGCATCGATTTTATTTTAACACATAACGTTTTTACCTTTGAGGACAATTTTTATAAACAGATTAAGGGTTGCGCGATGGGGATCCGTTTTGCACCCTCATATGCAAACCTCTATATGGGGTCCTTTGAGGAATCTTATATTCTGAATGAACATATATTCACAAACCATATTATTTACTACAAACGTTATATCGACGATTTGTTTTTTATCTGGAGAGGAGACATATCTGCTGCCAATGCTTTTATTGATCTTTTAAACAAAAATACATTTGGCCTCACCTTTACACACACATATTCAGCTACTACCATTGACTTTTTAGACATAACTATTAAAAATAATGGGAACAATTTTTCTACTAGCACCCATTTTAAAAGCGTGGATGTAAATAGTTATTTGGATTTTAAAAGTGCACACCACACACCATGGTTGAAAAATGTCCCGTTTGGACAATATCGGAGGATTAGAAAAAATTGTTCTGATGATGTTAGTTTTGATAAAGAATGCAATATTCTTAATAAGAGATTCATAGAAAAAGGCTTCCCTAGGAGCCTAATCAAGGGTGCAGAGATAAGAGCAAGAGGTATGACCCAATCTGAATGTATTAAAAAAGTAATACCGGTCAATATTGATGTTGTTGAAAAAACTATAAAAAACAAATATAATGAACAGAATGTAAATTTCATCACCTCATTCAACAAAAGTAGTAAGAATATTATGTCCATCTTTAGAAGACATTGGCACGTTTTAACCAACGACCCTTTTTTAAAAACATTACTCCCTGCGAAACCTTTAATCACCTTTAGAAGAGCGAAAACATTGAGGAATTTATTAACCCCCAGCAAGCTACATAGTAACAAAAAGAAGGCTGTGGATCTATTAACGAAAAATGGCTCTTTTTCATGTGATCATGTTAGGTGCCTGTGCTGTAAAAATATCGCAAATAAATCTACACAATTTCATTCGTTAAAAACCAATATAAACTATCCTATCAAAAGTCATTTAGATTGTGGCAGCACTTATGTTGTGTACCTACTGCAGTGTACATGCAACCTGCAATATGTAGGTCGTACCACCCAAACGTTAAGAAACCGAATTAACAAACATAGATCCAATGTTAAGCAAGGTTTTTTAAAACAGAGTGTGTCACGTCATTGTGCCCTCAAACATAACTGTAAATTTGATGATCTAGTTGTTACCCCGATCGAACAGATCCCAGTGGATATCCCTAATAGGTTTGTAAAACTCAAACAGAGAGAGAATTTTTGGATTTTTAAATTGGAGACCCTGCACCCTAATGGCCTGAATGACCTCATAGAAACGTCCTTAGATTAAAATGCCTTATGTCCCTGTCATGTTTCCATGTTTTTGACTATCCAATGCTAGTATGCATACACCCTCAGGTTTTTTTCCCTTTATTATCACATTACCATTTCCCCCCCCCCCTCTCTCTTTTTTTTTTTTTTATCATTCTATTTCTCTTTTCATCTTTCTATTCTATTATCTATTCTTATTCCCAACCATCATACAATCATATTGATTTTATATTATTACGGTCCGAAATACAATTTCTGACATACATTACTTTTAAGCAATTTGAAAAAAATTTTTTAATTACGTACTCTGCTCCGGTTCAGTCGCCCTTGTAGTCTTGCGGCCCATTATGCGGTCCATGTCCCAGATGACTAACTGTTTGCGGTCCATTTTGTGCCCCACGTGACCCACTGTTTGCGGTCCTGGTGTGTTCCATAGCCCATTCGTTCACAAATCGACCCTACCTACTTGCTGCGTTCCATCGTGCGGCTCACTTCCCACATGTTGAACTGTTGTGCGGTTCAAACCCTGCGTGTCACCAGCCGTTCTTTAGATACACATTCTCCCTAGAAATGTTAAACGTTTCATAAAAGGTTCATTTTGTGATTTTTTCTTTAGAGGCATCTTTTAATACATTTATGTCATTATGTTTTTATGTAAATCTTAAAACATGTTTGTAAATATCAGGTAAACGCTTGTATAATTGCTCTGTCTGACCTCTGACCCGCCTATGTTGGCGGTTTTTTTCTCTTTTTTTCTCTAATTTGTAGCCGACTTTTTGTCATTTCCTCCATGTATATAAAGGTGCAACTACCGCACTGTATGCATTGGCCTGATGAAGACGCCGGTCCGGCGTCGAAACGCGTAGCCTACCTTATTCCTAATAAATTTATTATTTATTTATTCACAATCTTCCTCACATCTGACATCCTTTCTGAGCAGCGCCGTTTGGTCCCCTTTTTCTCCGCTGGATTTGCAGTACCTCTTGACAACAAACTTGCTTTGTTTGTGCACGGATCTGGCAGCAGCTCTCATACGTTTACGACATCCTAACCGGTGTCCACGACCCTAGGTGAGCAAATTTCCATCCATTTGCCCCTTGGTTTTATCGCTTTGATTTTGCACTATGTGGCGCCGTGTCTGTTTTATCTGTTTCTAGCTAGATATATTGATGACGTGCTGCTTCTTTGGAACTCAACAGCTGAGGAGTTCCATAGTTTTGTAGCAGCCCTCAATACAAATGATAAAGGGCTAAGGTTCACATGTGAGATCAGTGAAAAAGAATTGTCTTTTCTGGATTTGAAAATTATAAAAACAAGAGAAGGCACAATTCGCACCAAGGTACACCGTAAAGAAACAGCAACCAATAGTTTCTTGCAATGGAACAGCTGTCATCCTTATCCCCTCAAACGTGGCATTCCAAAAGGCCAATTTATGAGAGTACGTAGGAATTGTAGCTCCATGGGTGATTTTGAGAGTCAGGCTCAGGAACTCAAAACAAGATTGAAGGACAGAGGTTTCCCCAAGGGTGTAATCAGAAAGGCCTATGAGGGAGCAAGGGACGCAGACAGGCAATGTCTTCTGGTTCCTAAAAAACGTAAAGAAGAACAAGTTACGAGACTCATAGGCACCTATGATTCTAAACAAAATGATATTATGCAAATCCTGAAAAGGTATTGGCGTATTCTCAGCTCTGATACAGATTTGGTAGATCAGATCACACAATGGCCCTCTGTCACGTACCGGAGAGGGAAAAACATTAGGGATAGAGTCATGCACAGTTGTTTTGACCCCATTATACCTAGGGGTACGTGGTTGGACAGACAAACACCAGGCACGTTTAGATGTGGTAGCTGTAAAGCTTGTGACTTTATTCTCAAAGGGAATAGCTTTATCAGTGTTGCAACACAGGAAAAGTACAACATTCGGGATTTTGTCAATTGCAAAACAGCGGGGGTAGTCTACCTTATTACATGCCCATGCCCCCTAAACTATGTGTGCAAAGCGGCACGACAATTTCGGCGCCGGATAAGGGAGCATGTTGGAGATATTATCCATGCTAGGGACACCTCAATATCAAAGCATGTACATGCTAAACACCAAGGCCGTGCAGCATGTTTAAAGTTTCAAGCAATTGAACTCATTAGACCCCCTAAAAGAGGAGGCGACTGGGACAATTTAATTCTACGCAAAGAAGCCCAATGGATCCATAGATTGGCATGCATACAACCAGCGGGGTTAAACGAGCAGACCAATTATACGTGCTTTATTTAATATGCAATTCCATTCCTCTTGAGGCGGCCGGTTTTCACCCTGGGCTGCCTTTTTGGGTGAGTGGTGTATTTTTGTATTTTGCATAGTGCATTTTGTTTTTGATATGGCCATCTTGGCCAGGCAACAAATAAAGAGATTTTTTTGTCAGAATTTCTAAGTGGGAGGGACCCCGCATTTTTGTCCACTCAACATGTGTTTATAAACTATAGAGTTGTTTTTTGAGGTAGTCCACTTGCGGTGGGTAACTGTCCCGCAAGACATACTTTCAAATCAATTATCGTTTTGCTCTTACCTTCCTCTAACTTGGCAGTCCGGGCGATATGTCCTTGGCTTCTACTGCGCCTGCGCGGTCGTTTTGATGCGGTCGATGATGACCCCTGGCTGTCAGCTGACGGCGGGGGGTCACATGGGCAGGTGTCACGAATCGTGAGGGCGTTGTGATTGGTCAGTTCATGTAGCGCCGCCAAATACGAGGGGTGGAGTCTTGGTGCTTATAGTAACCCAGCGCCTGTAATGAAGTATGCCGTTGACATCGATACGAGCATCTTCCCGTGACGCACAGCAGAATATCTGCTGTTGAATATTATTATCGCTGGCGACGAGGCCAGAGTGACCAAGATACGGACCCCTGAGGATGAGTATCTGAAACGCGTAGGGTCTTTCATTGTACATGGAATGTTTGCATAGGGGACAGTAGCATTGTGTTACACCCAGCGCTAGGAGATCCGGTGTTTGCTCATGGACACTGGTGCTTTTTGGGGATTGTACTATTGCTGTGCCCAGGACAAATGCTGGTTCCAGTAAAATATTGTTATAAACACTGAGATATATTTATCACAATGACTCAGTGTTTCTTGTTTAATTCATTTTTTAATTTACACGGTGGGGCCTATTTCACAGTGGTGTGTTACCCCTGGTTTTAAAACGAGTTACTATTAAAAGGTATATTTTACTCAGTTGTCACTTCAGTGAACCCTTGAATTTTCTCATATTGTGGGAGCACAATTATATTTATATCAATTTATACAGTGAATTTAAAGTATACGGTATACTTGCCCTTGTAATGGAAGTAAGGGATTAAGTAAGTAAAATTGGCAAACTCCTCTACAGTTATTTCTGGACACCTGAGCTAAAAATCACGGACGGCTAAAAATTTGAATGGACAATATGCCCCACCTTTTATATAGCCCAATGCTCATGAAACATTGATTAGTGTTCAAGACCCCTTCAATAGGCCCCAAAATTAATTCAGTCCTTCAAATTAATCAAGACCCTAAAATGTATTCAGACCACAGACCCCAAAATAAATTTAGACATTGGACTTTCAGTTCCCCCTTCCCTCCCTGAGCTAAGCTTAAGTTATCTCACTGCACGGACTGCGATCTGGCAGTAATCTGGACTTGGAGAAGCGGTCGGAGTCAGCAAGTGCAAGAGGACTTGTCAGGTGAAAAGAAGCGACATCTGACTGAGGCGTTGAGAGGAAGCGTCACAGTGGGAAAGCAGATGCCACTATCTCCTATTGGACTGCAAGGAGAATAGGGGCCGTTCCATCATTCTAAAGATAACCATCAACCTCCTCTTAAAGGGGTTATCTGGAGACCTAAAACTGAACACTGTTATTCCTAGAATAGAAATCCAAGTGACTTACCAATATACTTGTAACACCCATGGCCGCGGGTCGCCAGGACTACTCACCTCCTGACGGCCGCAGCCATGGATCAGTGATCACTTCCGCTTCACTCTGATGTGTCCCGAAGGGTACGTGCGCACGCTCGTGCCCGGTCTTAAAGGGCCAGCGCGCGCACCTGAATTAGATACCAAATTAGCCCATGATCATCCTGGACTATAGGAAGGGCTCTGCCCCTTCCTGCATTGCCTGAGCGTTGTTGTCATATACCTATGTTCGTCTTTGAAAATGGTCCCTTAAGTGTTTTCCTGTTCCCAGTGTTCCCGTTCCTGCTACCTGTATCCCGTGCTATCTCCTGTCAGTGCTGTTTAGAGTTGTTGTGTACTACGCTTTCCTTATTACACCACGTCTGGTGTCTGCCTCCTGTCAAGGTCCCATCCGAGCCTATCTTCGCTACTGTTCGAAGTTACCACAGGTACCCTTATCCGAACTATAGACTTTAACTTGGTATCCTGTTGGCCAGCTGCTATTCCGCCAAGGCGGTACGGCCCAGTGGGTCCACATACCCACAGATCGTGACACTTGTATTTTAAATTCTGTTCAGAAATGCCACCGAAAGCCCAATCACGTAATGCTGGAAGCTCTGTAGTTTCGTTCTACATGATGACGTGCCGACACAGCCCTGCGTGACTACTGCCTTCCCTTCTCCTGTTGTGGGTGTCGGCGCATCATCAATCAGGTGACCTAGAGGGGCTGGCACTGTGACTACTGCTCTCTTAAGCCAGTACCCTCCTTAGTCCCGGCCGCATGCACAGCCGATCAGAGTCAAGGAATGGGTGTGGAATAGGCTGCAGTCAGGTAAGAAAACCATGATGGGATATGATAGTCCACATACCCACAGATCGTGACAGTACGCTCAGGCCATTGACCCCGCTCGTCAATCTGAGACCATGACGACGTCACAAGTGATGCATGCGGATATGCTAGACCTCCTCTCTCGACAGGACCAACTCCTCCAGGCGTTGAACATTATTGCACGTCAGCTGGATGTGCAAGCTGTCGTTCCTCCTATTACACTACCTGGCAGTACGTACCCTCCGACTACACCTCCTGGCAGTGCTGATCCTCAATTTTCTCTGCCACTACCTCATCGCTATGATAGAGATGTGAGGACCTGCAGGGGATTTTTGAACCAGTGCCAGATCCACTTCAGTCTGTATGCAAGAGCATTTTTTACTGATGGCGCAAGGGTCGCTTTCATCGTCTCTCTCCTCACTGTCAGGGACCTAGCATTGGCGAACCCTATCTGGGAACGACAAGGACCAGAGACCCCTGATTTCCATGGGTTCCTATGGACATTTCGTATGCTATTTGAGGAACCTAGACGAGTCTCGTCGGCAGCCGTCTCTTTGCTGAACTTTCGCCAGGGAGACACTTCCGTGGGCGAGTACACCATTCACTTCCGCACCCTAGCGGGAGAGTTGTTATGGAACAACGATGCCTAGGTGGCAACATTTTGGCAGGGACTGTCCCCCGAGAATAAGGATGAGCTTGCCGCCCGAGATCTGCCATCTACCCTGGACGATCTCATTCTTCTGGCTGCCTGGATTGACATTAGGATCTGAGAGAGGTTCCAAGAGGCTCGTCGGGAGGGAGGACTCCCTAGTCCGGCTCCCACATTTCAGCAACCCCTATTGTCTTCATCAGCTTTTCCACCTAAGGAGTCTTTGAAGATGGATCATTTCATACTGTCTGTCCAGGAGAGACAGCGCAATCACACTTCGTGACTCTGTCTGTATTGCGGCCTCAGAGGCCGTCTTGTGCGTCTGTGCCCCCAAAAGCCCCAGAACCTAGGGTTGTTTGGAGAGACACCTCTGGGTGAGGAGGGACTTTCTTCCAAATTGTCCATCCCCGTGACCATAGTGTCCGGCGAGAAAACCCACCGGGTCTCTGCCTATCTGGATTCGCAGCTAACTTTATTCAGAGAGACCTGGTGGATCTTCTTGAGTTGCCTAAAAACCCGGTGGAGAGGCCTTTGATCGTTGCCTCAGTGAATGGACTGCCTCTGCCAGACCCGATTGTAGCAGTGACCAAACCACTGAAGCTCCAAGTGGGTGCCCTTCATTCCTAGCTCATCTATTTTATTTTTTTTGTCCTGTCCAAGGCTGTCAACCTTGTTCTGCTGGGCCTGCCCTGGCTCGGTCTACATGCCCCACTTCTGGACTGGAATTCTGGAGAGGTTCTCCAGTGGGGTTCCAGGTGCCTCAACCGCTGGTTGGGGCAGAGCCATCCGGCCCAGCCTCCCCAGTCTCAGTCATTGGCAGAATTACCTTCTCACTACTCACAGTTTGCGGATGTCTTTAACAAGAAGGAGGCTGAGACGCTGCCTGCACACCGGGCATATGACTGTCCTATTGACCTGGTTCCTAACGCATCCCTTCCCTGTAGGAGGGTATACACTCTCTCCTTGCCAGAGACTCAGTCTTTGTCCGCCTATATTAAGGAGAATTTGGAGAGGCGTTTCATATGGAAATCCTCCTCCCCGGCCGGGGCCGGGTTCTTCTTCGTCAAAAAGAAGGACGAATCTCTGCGACCCTGCATCGACTACCGGGGTCTCAACCAGATCATGGTAAAAAATAGATATCCGTTCCTATTGATTTCAGAACTGTTTGAACGCATACGAGGAGCCAAAAAAAATTCTAAGCTAAACCTGCTGGGGGCTTACAACCTAATCCGGATCCGCAGGGATGACGAATGAAAGACGGCATTTAACACCCGTGATGGGCACTATGACTACCTGGTAATGCCCTTCGGCCTGTGTAACGCTCCCACTGTCTTCCAAGTGTTCGTTAATGACATTTTCCATGACCTCCTCTATGTCTGTGTTGTGGTCTGTCTTGATGACATATTGATTTTTTCTCCAGATCCGATGACTCATCAGAGACATGTCCGTCAAGTATTGCTGCGATTAAGGGAGAATCGCCTGTACACCAAGCTGGAGAAGTGTGTGTTTGAGAGAGATTCTCTACCCTTCCTGGGCTATATCATCTCGGATCAAGGCCTCAAGATGGATCCTGAGAAGGTAAAGGCCATCCTGAAATGGCCATGTCCTCAAGGCTTAAGGTCCATATAGCGTTTCCTGGGATTCGCAAATTTCTAACGGCAGTTCATCCCAGACTTCTCCTCACTGACATCTCCCATCCCTACCCTCACCAAAAAAGGCATTAACGCCAAGGTGTGGACTCCAGAAGCGGAATCTGCATTTAAAAGCCTGAAGAGTGCCTTCACGTCAGCCTCTATCCTCCATCATCGTGATGTATCTCGCTAATTTTCATTGGAGGTGGACGCCTCCTCTGTTGGTGCTGGTACACTCCTGTTCCAGAGAGGTTCCAAGGGCAAGGCAGTGATATGTGGCTATTACTCTAAACTCTTCTCTTCCACAGAACGCAACTACTCGATTGGGGATCGGGAGTTACTGGCCATCAAATTGGCCCTGGAGGAGTGGAGACATCTACTAGAGGGCGCAATTCATCCCATCCTGATATTCACGGACCACAAGAATCTCACCTATCTCCAGACGGCTCAACGGCTGAACCCTCGTCAGGCCAGGTGGTCACTGTTCTTTGCCCGGTTCCAGTTTGAGCTCCACTACCGTCCGGCTGACAAGAATGTGAGGGCCGATGCCTTATCCAGGTCGTTCGAGACAGAGGACACCATGGAGTCTCCACAAAATATTATTGATCCGTCTTGCATTGTCTCTGTCAACCTCCTGCAAGTTAGAGACATCCCACCGGGGAGGACTTTTGTGCGCCTGGCAGACAGACGGAGAATCCTCCGCTGGGGACACAGCTCCAGACTGGCAGGTTACACGGGTACCCGTAAGACCCAAGACCTGATTGCCCGTCATTTCTGGTGGCCCACGCTGCCCAAAGACATCATGGACTTTGTTTTGTCCTGCTCTGTGTGCGCAGCTAACAAGGTTGCTCACTCCAAACCGGCTGGCCTGCTCCAGCCGCTGCCTGTGCCCGATACTCCCTGGCAGCATATAGCAATGGACTTTTTTACGGACCTGCCTCCCTCTGTGGGATGCAGTATGGTCTAGGGGGTGGTGGACCGATTTTCGAAGATGGCTCACTTCGTTCCGCTGACAGGTCTACCTTCTGCTTCCCGACTGGCCAACCTCTTCATCCAACACATCTTCCGCCTGCACGGCTTACCTCGGCATATCGTGTCTGATCGGGGGCTTAAGTTCACCTCAAGGTTCTGGAGAGCCCTCTGTAAACTCCTCAATGTAAAGATGGACTTTTCCTCAGCCTACCATCCCCAGTCCAATGGTCAAGTCGAGAGGATCAATCAGATCATGGAGAACTACCTACGACACTTCATCTCAAGGCAGCATGATGACTGGGTGCAGCTTCTTCCTTGGGCCGAGTACTCGTACAATAACCATACAAGCGAGTCCACAAGAACTACACCGTTCTTCATCGTCTACGGCCAACACCCACAAATTCCTCTCCCAGTGTCCGTTACGTCCGAGGTGCCCGCAGCTGATTCTGCTTTTAGGGACTTCCTGCAGATCTGGCAGTAGACCTGATCCTCCATTCTGCTGGTGGTCGATCGCATGAAATGTAAGTCGGACACGAGGAGAAGAGAACCCCCACCCCCCAGTTTCTTCCAGGTAACAAGGTCTGGCTGTCCTCCAGAAATATCCAGCTAAGAGTGTCATCAGACAAGTTTGCTCCCAGGTTCCTCGGATCCTCGAGATCTTGCAACAGAACAACCCTGTCTCCTACAAGCTTTGGCTGCCTCCTACCCTCAAGATCCCCAACTCCTTCCATGTCTCCCTCCTGGAGCCTGTGGTCCTGAACCGCTACACCAAGATTCCTAGTCCTGCAGTTGCTCCCTGTGGTTCATCGGATACATTCGAGGTTAAGGAGATCCTGGACACCAAGAGAGTAGGAGGAAGAACTTTTTATTTGGTGGATTTAGGGGGTCTGGTCCTGAAGAGAGGTCCTGGCAGCCAGAGGAGAGCCTCAATGTCCCTATCTTCCTGAAGAAGTTTCTCTCTCTCGCTCTGGTCCCAAGAGGAGGGGGGACACTGTTACACCCATGGCCACGGGCCGTCAGGATTTCTCACCTCCTGACGGCCGCAGCCATGGATCAGTGAGCGCTAGCCCGCATCTCTTCCTCAGGATACGCCAGAGCTCACTTCCGCTTCACTCTGCTGTGTCAGGTAGATACCAAATTAGCCCATGATCACCTTGGACTATAAGAAGGGCCCTGCCTCTTCCTGCATTGCCTGAGCGTTGTTGTCATATACCTATGTTTGTCTTTGCAAATGGTCCCTTAAGTGTTTTCCAGTTCCCAGTGTTCCCGTTCCTGCTACCTGTATCCCGTGCTATCTTGTTCCAGTGCTGTTTAGAGTTGGAGTCGTGTTGTGCTGTGTACTACGCCTTCGTTGTTACACCACGTCTGGTGTCTGCCTGCTTCCAAGGTCCCATCCGAGCCTATCTGCGCTACTGTTTGAAGTTACCACAGGTACCCTTATCCGAACTATAGACTTTGACTTGGTATCGTGTTGGCCAGCTGCTATACCGCCAAGGCAGTACAGCCCAGTGGGTCCACATACCCACAGATCGTGACACTTGTATTTTAAATTCTGTTCAGAAATGCCACCGAAAGCCCAATTACGTAATGCTGGAAGCTTTGTAGTTTCGTTCTACATGATGACGCGCCGACACAGCCCTGCATGACTACTGCCTTCCCTTCTCCTGTTGTTGGTGTTGGAGCATCATCAATCAGGTGACCTAGAGGGGCTGGCACTCTGACTTCTGCTCTCTTAAGTCAGTACCCTCCTTAGTCCCGGCCGCATGCACAGCCTATCAGAGGCAAGGATTGGGAGGGGAATAGGCTGCAGTCAGGTAAGAAAAGCATGATGGGATATATAGTTTATCAGTGCAAACTGAATAATTAAGTCCCGGAAGTAGAGGAGCATTGGGCCGCGATATCGTGGGTACGGATGTAGCCATCTTTAACTTGATTCTGGTAACTTGCTGCATAACTTGATTCTTGATTCTGATAACTTGTTGTCACACAACAAAAGCCATTAATATGTCATTGAAAAAGTCAAGATAAGAGATCTAGCCATTGTTTATTTAAAGTGTTAAAAGTCAAGGTAAAGATGGCTACATCTGCAAGTTAATGGCACTAAATTATTATTATTTTCTTTTAGGAAATTATTTAGTACTATGAATATACCATAAATTATATACATGTGATGGGGGATTTTTTTCAATTTTTTTTGGGTTGTCAGACAACCCCTTTAAGTGTGGACTACGAGGGATTGAAAAAAACATCCTTTTTTTTTCCAGATTCTCCATAATTTATGGAGGTTTTGCATCCCTGGAGAAGGGTGCTCAGATTTTTGTTTTTTGCATTGGCGCCCGCTTTCCCATATACACCTGTCTATGTCAATTGGAACTATATTATATGATGTTATGCAATTATTTATCTCTGTTTTGACCTACAAAACAATACTGATTATATAAGACAATTATAAACAGAAAAAGGACATTACTATTTGTTTTCATGGTATAAAAATGTCATATAAGTACATGGGTTACATAGGAAGTAGCTTGCCTATGTTTCTTCTAGAAAATTTTAATTTAAAGAGGCTCTGTCACCAGATTCTTTAATCCCTATCTCCTATTGCATGTGATCGGCGCTGCAATGTAGATAACAGTAAAGTTTTTTGTTTTTTTTTAAAACGTTCATTTTTGGCCAAGTTATGAGGTATTTTATATATATGCAAATGAGCTTTGAAATGGACAACTGGGCGTTTTTTTTTAGTTATGTCCAACTGGGCGTGTATTGTGTTTTTAACTGGGCGTGTTTACGTGTATGACGCTGACCAATCAGTGACCAGTCAGTGTCATACACTCCTCTCCATTCATTTACACAGCAGCGATGTGCAGCCACATACACAGAGATTAACGTTAATCAAGTGTACTGATAATGAATACACATGAAATCCAGCCTGGACGTCATGTGTATTCAGAATCCTGACACTTCTGAATCTTTTCTGTGAGATTTCCAGCAAGGGAAACGAAATCTCGTTTACCTCCGTAATCTCGCGAGATTACGCGTGGCTTGCTGGAATCTCACAGAAAAGATTCAGAAGTGTCAGGATTCTGAATACACATGACGTCCAGGCTGGATTTCATGTGTATTCATTATCAGTACACTTGATTAACGTTAATCTCTGTGAATGTGGCTGCACATCGCTGCTGTGTAAATGAATGGAGAGGAGTGTATGACACTGACTGGTCACTGATTGGTCAGCGTCATTCACGTAAACACGCCCAGTTAAAAACACAATACACGCCCAGTTGGACATAACGAAAAAAAAAACGCCCAATTGTCCATTTCAAAGCTCATTTGCATATATATAAAATAGCTCATAACTTGGCCAAAAATGAACGTTTTTAAAAAAAACAAACACGTTACTGTTATCTACATTGCAGCGCCGATCACATGCAATAGGAGATAGGGATTTGAGAATCTGGTGACAGAGCCTCTTTAACCCGTTAGTGACCGGCCCATCGTGTTTCTACATCGGTCACTAACGGGCCTTATTCCGATGCCATAGACTTTTTACGTCGCGGCATCGGAATAAGTTTACAGAGCAGGGAGCTGTCAAATCTCCCTGCTCTCAGCTGCTAGAGGCAGCTGAGGGCTGGGAGCGTCCCTGCTCTGCCGTGTGAGATCGATATTAGTATCGATCTCACACGTTTAACCCCTCAGATGCGGTGCTCAATAGCGAGCACCGCATCTGAGTGGTTTTGGAGAGAGGGAGGGAGCTCCCTCTCTCCCCCACCGACAACCGGCAATACGATTGCCGAGTGTCTGTGTCTCTAATGGCAGCCGGGGGTCTAATAAAGGCCCCCAGGCTGCCTGGAGTGAATGCCTGCTACATCATGCCGGAGGCATGTATTATAAATGCGATCGCAGAATCGCATATTATAGTCCCCTCATGGGACTAGTAAAAAAGTGAAAAAAAAGTTTAATAAAGTTAATTTAAAAAAAAAATTGAAAAAAAATGAAAAACCCAGCTTTTCCTCTTACAAAATGCTTTACTATTAAAAAAACAAAATAAAGTTAAAAAGTTACACATATTTGGTATCGCCGCGTCCGTAACGACCCCGACTATAAATCTATTACATTATTTAACCCGCACGGTGAACGCCGTAAAAAATGTAATAAAAAACGATGGAAAAATTGCTGTTTTCTGTGAATACTGACTTTAAAAAAATTTAATAAAAAGTGATCAAAAAGTCGCATCTACTCCAAAATGGTACCAATAAAACTACAAGTCGTCCCGCAAAAAAAAAGCCCTCATCCAAGCGCATCGGCGAAAAAATTAAAACGTTACGGCTCTTCAAATATGGAGACGCAAGAACAAATAATTTAGAAAAAAAAGCGTTTTTACTGTGTAAAAGTAGTAAAACATACAAAAACTATACAAATTTGGTATCGTTGCAATCGTAACAACCCGCTGAATAAAGTTATTGTGTTATTTATACCACACGGTAAACGGCGTAGATTTAGGACGCAAAAAAGAGTGGCGAAATTTCAGTTTTTTTTCTATTCCCCCCCCAAAAAAAAGTTAATAAAAGTTAATCAATAAATAATATGTACCTAAAAATGGTGCTATTAAAAAATACAACTTGTCCCGCAAAAAACAAGACCTTATACAGCTATGTCGACGCAAAAATAAGAAGGTTATAGCTCTTGGAATGCGACGATTGAAAAACGTAAAAAGTAGCTTGGTCATTAAGGTCCAAAATAGGCTGGTCATTAAGGGGTTAAAACTATTTCCGTGCATAGCTTTAAGACATAACAGCAGAAAGTAATTAGGAAGTTCTTTAATGTATTTATTTATTCTGCTTTTAACCCCGTTTTTCTCACTATCACCAGTTAATCATCTCAATTAGACAGATTTTTTGCCAGGGTGGATATAATTTTTTTTGTCATTATGTGCTTGACTTGTGCCCATGAAATTTAGCAGAACAAACCTACGGATTCAGGGCAAACAGCTAATGAGTTCTTAACATAAGTCTATTATTCATCAAATAAAAAAATAATACTAGCAGCAGACAACCTGCAGAAGAGTTAAAGGGTTTTCCCATAAGAGACATTTGAAACCAGCCGCCACCCCCTCCTGAACTATAATTTTATCTTCCTCTATAGGACGCAGATGAAATTACATGCAAAAGCACTGCAAAAGGGCTAAAGTGGCCGCTTGCGTCGTTGAAAGCCGCTGATTGGCAGGGCAAAATGCCTTGCACTGCTATTCAGCGCCTTTTAATGACAAAAGCGCTGCTTGCGTCGTTCAGCCCCAGCAGACCTGCTCAGAAGAGAGCAGGCCTGCATTGCATCTGTGGGGCACTATCTACCTGGGTGGCTATATGTGGGGCACTATCTACAGAGGGGCTATAAGTGGAGGACTATCTACAGGGGGGCTATATGTGGGACACTATCTACAGGGGGGCTGTAAAGGATTTGCCTGACACAGCTTCTGTGTCGACGTCCGTGGTTAATCAGCCTGCATCTGTGCCTAGCTCTGCTAGAGTGACTCGTTCTGCTACCACTAAGGCTGGGAGGCTGAGGAGTGGGAGAACCTATCACAACCTGGCCAGACGGTTCTAGCTCCCGCCCTTGATCTATGTATACCTGCATTTGCTGCTTGTCCTGTGCCTGTGATTCTCTCTGGTTCCTGGCTCTGCTGTTCCTGCTACTTACAATTGACCTGCTTCATATCGACCCTGGCTTGATTGACTGACTATTCTTCTTTTCTGCTTTTGTTACCACGTACTCTCCTGATTTGACTCGGCTCGTTCACTACTCCTGTTGCTCACGGTGTTGCCGTGGGCAACTGTCCCACTTCCCTCTCTTCTGTGTACCCTGTCTTGTGTTGTCTGTCTTGCACATATTGAGTGTAGGGGCCGTCGCCCAGTTGTACGCCGTCGCCTAGGACGGGCCGTGCAAGTAGGCCGGGACTGGGTTGCGGGTAGTTTAGGGCTCACTTGTCCGTCTCCCTATCCAGTCATTACAGGGGCTGTATGTGAGGCACTATCTACTGGGGGCTATATATGGGGCACTATCTATAGAGGGCTGTATGTGGGGCACTATCTACAAGGGCTACTATTTAAAGGGGGATCTATGGGGGCCACTATCTACAGGGGCATCTATGTAGGGCACTATCTACATTGGGCTCTAAGGGGGCACTATCTACAGGGGTTCTATGGGGGCAGTAACTACAGGAGGCTCTGTCAGGGCACTGTCTACAGTGGGCTCTATGTTGGGCACTGCCTGCAAGGGGCTCTATGTGAGGCACTGTCTACAGGGGGCTCCATGTGGGGCACTGTCTACAGGGGGCTCTATGGGGGGCACTGTCTAAAGGATGCTCTATGGGGGGTACTATCCACAGGGGGCTCTATGTGGGCACCATCTACATGGGGCACTTGTGAGTGTATGATACGGTGTATCGTGCTATAATCAGGGACACAGTGTATGGTGCTATTATAATTAGGGACACAGTGTATGGTGCTATTATAATTAGAGGTGCAGTGCATGGCGCTATTATATTTAGGGGCATAGTGCGTGGCACCATGAGAATTTTATCTTCGTTTATTGGTGCAGAAATGTTTACAAAGTGAGAAGCTGAAAACATCTGAGCGGAAAACTGCAGAAATGGGCTTTGGTCGGGAGAAGTCATCATAGAGGTCTGGACTGGTTGGAGATCAAAAGAAAAAAAGAATGACTAGAATCTAAGAAGACGTCACCCGTGAGTCACTCAATGTAAATGTTTATTCTGCCTCTAATCTGTATTGTAGTCAATGTATGATCTGCAGTGAGATGATGGGTGGTATGATTTTTTTTGTGAAACAGCAACTCCCAGCATACCTTGCAATTGTTTGGGCCGTGCTGGGAGCTGTAGTTTTACGCCGTACAAAAGTGCACGGCAGGGGTTGCACTAAATTCAGCTGTATTTGTGCTGGTGCTGTATTTACGTACTAAGCTTGGTTCTGGTGCTGTATTTATGTACTGAGCTTGGTTTTGCTGCTGTACATATGTACTGAGCTTGGTTCTGGTGCTTTATATATGTACTGAGCTTGGTTGTAGTACTGTATTTATGTACTGAACCTGGTTCTTGTGTTGCTTATATGTACTGAACTTTGTTCTGGTGTTGTATTTATGTACTGAGCTTAGTTCTGGTGCTGTATATATGTACTGAGCTTGGTACTGGTGCTGTGTATATGTACTGAGCTTTTTTATGGTGTTGTATTTATGTACTGAGCTTGGTTCTGGTGATGTATTTACATACTGAGCATGGTTCTGGTGCTGTATTTATGTACTGAGCATGGTTCTGGTCCTGTATGTATGTACTGAGCATGGTTCTGGTGCTGTATATATATATATAATAAATATATATAATTGTGACAATGTGATTTTCTTTTTTTTTATTTTATATAATCTATCTCTCACTGGTAAAATTAACCTAGCCTAAAAATTCTAGACTGTTCATGTCTTTGACAGTGGGCAAACTTACAAAATCAGCAAGGGATCAAATACTTATTTCCTTCACTGTATGTACTGAGCTTTGTTCTGGTGCTGTATTTATGTACTGAGCATGGTTCTTGCCACGATCTGTGTGTATGTGGACCCACTGGACCGTACCGCCGTAGCGGGATAGCAGCTGGCCAAACAGGATATCAGGTAAAGTCTATAGTCGGAGCAAGGGTACCTGTTAAAGTTCAGTAGCTATGGTTAGGCTCGGATGGGACCTCGGCAGCAGACACCAGGCGTGGTGTAACACAGCAGGTGTAGTATACGGCACAACACAACTCCAACTCACTATGGCACAGGACCAAGGTGGCACGGGATACAGGTAGCAGGTATGGGAACACTGGGAACTGGAAAACACTAAGGGACCATTTGCAAAGATTAACACGGTTAAACACAACAACGCTCAGGCAATGAATGAAGGGACAGGGCCCTTCTTATAGTCCGGGGTGATCATGGGCTAATTTGACATACTTTTCAGGTGCGTGCGCTAGCCCTAAAGGACACAGCAAAGTGAAGTGGAAGTGACTGCTGGCGTCTCGTGAGGAGGAGATGTGGGCCAGCGCTCACTGATCCACGGCAGCGACCGTTGGGGGGTGAGTAATCCCGACGGTCCGCAGCCATGGGTGTCACAGTTCTGGTCCTGTATTTATGTGCTGAGGTTTGTTCTGGGGCTGTATTTATTACTGAGCTTGGTTCTGGTGCTGTATGTATGTATTGAGCTTTGCTCTAGTACTGTAATTATATAGGATATATTTATAATAACAAAATTGCAGGGCAGGTGGAATTGTTGCAATTCATTGTATATTTAATGGGAACCTGTCTGGTAGTTTTAACCACTTGAACCGCCACCATGTGGTAATACATGACCTGACAATATTTCCAAACATTCCCTTGTATGTTTTTTTCAGATGCAGCAAAATCTATAAAATCAACTTTTAAAACGGCGCACACTATATGCTAATTACTCATTAAAGGGTCATGGGGCGGTGCTGCTATCCTGAAGAGTCACATAGTCCTGACTCCAATCCCACCTTTCCATGCTTGATTGACACCCCCCTGGTTGTTATACATCACTACCAGCCTCCTCCAACTTTCTCAGATGCGCCATTGCCTTGTAATACTTTGGCACGCACCATGCAGCGAGATGTACTCTGCCCGGCTTCATTTCTGCACTGTGCATGCCAGGGGAGTAAAAGGCAACAACACATCTGCAAGAGCTGGAGGAATCTGCCAGTGATGTAGAACAGCCAGGTGGATGTCAATCAAAATCTGGCAGGAGCCAGTTACATTTTCGCCTCAGGCAGCAGAAAAGCTAGAATTGGCCTTGGATACAGCTGCTTTGTATACAGAATACAGAGCAGCTGTATCTCAAAAAGTAAAATGAATTTTTAATAAAAACTATTTATAAAGTTGCAACAATCGCACTGACCTATTAAAAAAATATATATACAATCCCTTTCAAAGGTTTTCATAGCCTTTAAAATGATCCATGGGATAAACTCTTTAAGGACATGCACTATGAGTAATTTTGTAATATAACCCAATTAGGCCCCATGCACACAACCATATTTTTCATCTCTAATTACAGACCGATTCATTTCTTTGGGCTACGGACACCTTTCCGTATTTTTACGGATGGGTGCCTGTTCCGTTGAAATGATCCATAAAATATAGAACATGTTCTATTCTTGTCTGTAATTATGGCACGGACTCCCCATAAAAGTCTATGGGAGCTTACGTAATTACGGACGGCTACGGATGTGCACCCGTAGCCGTCCGTAATTATGGAAGCGTTGCTAGGCGATGCCAGGTTTGCAGATGTTTCACATCATTTGTGGTTTCCTTCTTGTTTTGCTGATCCGTATATACGGATGCTCTACGGACCGTATTTTTGGATACCGTTCTGTATATGCTGATAAGTTGTGGATGACTACAGATCCGTATTTAGGTCACATGCACACGACCGTAGCCATGTGCACGGACGTGATTTTCGTGTCGGCCGGCCGCGGAGTGTCATTAGCGCACCGCCCGCAAATCGCGGGCCGGGCACAAGGCCGTGTGCATTATTTTCTATGAGCCTGCACCGCAGAACACGGCTGTAATAAGACATGTCCGTTCTTTCTGCGGTCCGGACTTCTGGGCCATGCACGGACTGTGGAAACCAGGGTCGTGTGCTTGGGCCCATAGAAATGAATGGGGCTGCAATTCTCCCGTGAATTTTCGGGCGAATTGCGGCCGCAAAAGCATGTTCGTGTGCATGGGGCCTTACAGACAGTATTTATGGATGGATGAAAATACAGTCGTGTGCATGGGGCCTTACTGAAATCACACTTACTAGTACTACAGTGCAGAATATAGGCACTTTTTATGCTGCCTGTAGCATATAAATACAGAAGTAGAGGCAGGGGTATGTAAGGGCAAAATACTAAGGACTCATGCACACGATCGTAGCCGTGTGCACGGCCCGTGATTGCGGCATGGACGGGTGCGGAGTGTCATTCGCGGGCTGAACGCAATATCTCGGATCATGCAAACATTGTTTTCAAAGAGCCCGGACCACAAACCCGGACCGTATAATGACTTGTACTACCTTTATGTGGTCCGGTTTCCGGCCAATGTACCGACTGTGGAAACCACGGTCATGTGCATGAGCCCATAGAAATGAATGGGTCCGCAATTCACCCGCAGATTTGCGGGTGAATTGTGGATGCAAAAACACGTTCGTGTGCATGAGGCCTAAAATGTAAAATGTGTTTAAAATAAAAAAAAGCCAAAAAAAGTAAAAACAGACCCAAGTTATTCTTCTAAAAGCTAAATGTTCTCAAATACCCAGGACAATGGAAGAAAACAGGAAAATTAATGATTGGGAGTTTTAATGGGATAGAAAACAGTGCTCTGAGCTTTTCTGCTTGCAAATCATGCACAGGGGAAGCAAAGTGCGAATGACTGCACAATTGTAAAGAAATGGACCATACAAATGTTCACTGGGGTGTAAAGCTAGTCATGCATTGTGTATTAAATAGGGTCACAGACAAATATAAGATGGCTGCATCATGCGGTGGAAACGTTATAATTATGATCTCCTTCAGAATAAATGTTCTTTCTATTCAGTAGGTTATAAGATGAGCTGTTAATATCACTCATATATGCATGCAAATCTTTATAAAGATTCTCCAAACTGAAGATATGTAAGATGATTAATGGGGAAAGGGATTCTTCTGGACTGTCAGTCATTTATAGCCATGACAGAAAACAACAGATTGTATCCAACGACACAGCTAATAAAGCTAAAACTATTCATAGGGACATTGATAAAAGTTAACATTCTGACATCATTATGTTTGTGGCTTGAAGTCATTGTTTTCCGACCAAAAGAAATTGGTTCCATTGATCATAACCGGTTTAGGTCTTGTTGTACAATTTGCTGATTAAACACATTGATCATAGCATTTAAATGGGTTTTCCAGTCCCTAAAAATTGATAGCCTATCCCCAGGATGGGCCATCAATAGCTGATGGGTCGGGGTTCGACTCCCGGGACCCCTGTCGATTAGCTGTTTTGAAGGCGGTGCAGCGCTCGTATGAGCGCTGCTTCCCCTTCAGTTCTACATGCTAACTGTTAGGCATCATTTACACGAGCGTAATATACGCGCGTGCGATGCGCGTGCTTTTCACGCGTGTCGTACGCACCTATATTAGTCTATGTGGCCGTGCAGACAGTCCGTGAGTTTTGCGCAGCGCGAGTGCGTTGCGTAAAACTCACGACATGTCCTATCTTTGTGCGCTGTTCGCGCATCACGCACCCATTGAAGTCAATGGGTGCGTGAAAACCACGCATGCCGCACGGAAGCACTTCCGTGCGAACTGCGTGATTCGCGCAACAGCTGTCAAACTCTGAATGTAAACAGAAAAGCACCACGTTTTTTTCTGTTTACAAACATCCAAACGGAGTGTCATAATGATGGCGGCTGCGCGAAAATCACGCAGCCGCGCATCATACACTGATGACACACGCAGCTGTTAAGTGCCTTTTGCGCACACAAAACGCAGCGTTTTTTGCGTACAGCAAAACGCATACGCTCGTGTAAATCAGGCCTACGGCTGAGTTCACACAGGGCGGATACGTTGCGTAAAAGCACGCAGCGTATCTGCCCTGTGCGCCGCACTGTGGTGCAGCTTTTTGCCCGGAATGTCTACTGCGGAAAACTTCAGCATTCTAGGATAAAGTTTTATCCCAGGAAACCACTTCAGACTGTGATTGGCTGCAGCGGCAGTCACATGGGAAGAAACGTCATCCCAGGAGGCCAGCCTGGAGGAAGAAACACAGACTCCTGGGTAAGTATAAATATTTTTTTTCTGAGTGTCACTTTTTGCAGCGGAATTACTGTGATTCCGCCGCAAAAAAAGCAACATCTGCTATTTCTTGCGGGTTTTACAGCCCCATTGAATTCAATGGGGAAAACCGGCAATAAATAAGCAGCGTTTTACGCAAATACAATTGACATGCTGCGGAAAAATAAAAAAACCCACCTCATGTCATTTTCTGAGCATTATTTTCCGCTCAGTATTTACGCAGCGTGTAGATGAGATTTGTTTTATATCATCCACTTTGCTGCTAATATATTATGCTGCGGATTTTACGCAACTAATTCCGTTGCAGAAAATCCGCAATATTTACGTAATGTGTGAACTGACCCTGAATTTTTAGGGACTGGAAAACCCTTTTAATCAGTTATCATACAAGAAAATACACATGCAGCAACAGGGATATACATAGACATCTTAGTGCAGTGGCGGACACAGACTGCAAAAGGCCCCTGTGCAGATAATGTGCCAGGGCCCCCCCCCCCCCCACCCCGCAAACTTCTCATGGCCGACGGTCCGCTTTCAGCTGCATCGCTGGGTCTCCTAAGTGACCCAACAATGCAGCACTAGCAGCCGGGGCGTCACTAAGGCTGGGTTCACACACACACTATTTACGGACGTAATTTGGGCGTTTTAGCATTGAATTACATCCGAAAATGCGGCTCAAAAGCGTCGGAAAACATCTGCCCATTCATTTGAATGGGTCTTACGATGTTCTGTGCCGATGGTCATTTTTTTTTACGCGCCGCTGTCGAAAGGCGGCGCGTAAAAAACTGCCTGTCACTTCTTCAGATGTAAATGGAGCCGTTTTCCATGGACTCCATGGAAAACCAGCTTCAATTACTTCCGTAGTGGACGCAGCAAAAGACGCCTGCACATGCCATTACGGCTGAAATTACGATAAAAAAGAAATGGAGACAGCACTACCAAATTTTCAAAGTGAAGATCCTTTTATTCCACGGTGCAACGTTTCAGCTCAATACGAGCCTTTCTCAAGCATGAAACGTTGCACCGTGGAATAAAAGGATCTTCACTTTGAAAATTTGGTAGTGCTGTCTCCATTTCTTTTTTATCTTGATTGAGGGGTCACTCGGACTGTGACCCAGGAGACGCGCACCCTCTTGAAAATTTATCCTGTGCTGCTGATCTACACATACCTACGGCTGAAATTACGGTGCTGTTTTCTCCTGAAAACAGCACAGTAATTTCAGCCGTAACAGACGCTGCCGTGTGAACATACCCTCAGGGCTTAAAATGTCCGGGAAATAGCCCCAATACATATGTGTCCGCCCCAAAAAAAAGTGTGTGTATAGGAGACAGCATAGCATATCTATAGCACTACGACCCTATAAACTATGGATAGGATTAGATACAGTGGCTGAGCAGACAGTATCACACATGATAGGATTAGATACAGTGGCTCAGAAGGCAGTATCACACATTATAGGATTAGATACACAGCTCAGCAGACAGTATCACACATGATAGGATTAGATACAGTGGCCCAGCAGACAGTATCACACATGATAGGATTAGATACAGTGGCTCAGCAGACAGTACCACACATGATAGGATTAGATACAGTGGCTCAGCAGACAGTACCACACATGATAGGATTAGATACAGTGGCTCAGCAGACAGTATCACACATGATAGGATTAGATACAGTGGCTCAGCAGACAGTACCACACATTATAGGATTAGATACAGTGGCTCAGCAGACAGTATCACACATGATAGGATTAGATACAGTGGCTCAGCAGACAGTATCACACATGATCGGATTAGATATAGGGCCCAGCACAGTATCATACATGATTGGATTAGATACACAGCTCAGCAGACTGTATCACACATGATAGGATTAGATACAGGGCCCAGCTCGCTGACATTGCGGCTCCAGCGCTGGACCCAGGAAAGGTAAGAATAATAATTTTGCTTCTTTATGTGTTACTGATTATTTTTGTGTGTTTGTGTTTTTTTTACAGGTTCGGTTGTTGGACTTCGGATACGAGGACTTCAATGACGGCGTTTTTTTTATTCTCAATAAAATGGTTAATGAGGGTTGTGTTTTTATTTCAATAAAAAAAATTTCTATGTGCTTGTATCTTTTTAAACTTTATTATCACCGCCTTAGTAATGGCCGCTGGCTGATTGACAACCTCCATTACTAAGGCGAGGCTTAATGTTAGCCGGTGCAGAGTCTACACTAACCCCCATTATTACCCCGGTACCCACCGCCACCAGGGGTACTGGGAAGAGCCGGGTACAAACCAGTACCCGACCAGCTGTAGTGACGGGCAGGCACCGGGGTGGCCGCAGGCTGGTAGTATTAGGCTGGGGAAGGCCAAAAACAGTGGCCCTTCCCACCCTTGTAATGCTGCCTGCTGCTGCTGTGTTGTATCTGGCTGGTTATGAAAATTGGGGGGGACCCGACATCGTTCTTTCCAATTATTTTTTAAATGACGTGGCGTCCCCCCCATTTTCATAACCAGCCAGATACAATAAAGCAGCAGCAGCCTAGCATCACCAGGGTAGGAAGGGCCACTGTATCTGGCCTTTCCCCTCCTGATAATACCAGCCTGCGGCCACCCCAGTGGCCGACCATCACTACAGATGGTCAGGTACTGGATCGTACCCGGCTCTTCCCAGCACCCCTGGTGGCGGTGGGTACCGGGGTAATAAAGGGGGTTAGTGTTAGCCTCTGCACCGGCTAACACTAAGCCCTGCCTTAGCAATGGATGCTGTCAATCAGCCGGCGGCCATTACTAAGGCGGTAGTAATATAGTTTAAAAAAAACCACAAAGACATAGAAAAAATATTTTATTGAAATAAAAAAAAAAAACACAACCCTCATTAACCATTTTATTAATAAAAAAAAAAGCTGTCATCGAAGTAGTCCTGGAATCCGCCGTAGTCCAACGACCGAACCTGTAAGAAAACACACAAAAAATGATTAGTAACACATGTGTTAGGGTATGTGCACACACACTAATTACGTCCGGAATTGACGGACGTATTTCGGCCGCAAGTACCGGACCGAACACACTGCAGGGAGCCGGGCTCCTAGCATCATAGTTATGTACGACGCTAGGAGTCCCTGCCTCGCTGCCGGACAACTGTCCGGTACTGAAAACATGATTACAGTACAGGACAGTTGTCCCACAGCGAGGCAGGGACTCCTAGCGTCGTACATAAGTACGACGCTAGGAGCCCGGCTCCCTGCAGTGTGTTCGGTCCGGTACTTGCGGCCGAAATACATCCGTCACTTACGGACGTAATTAGTGTCTGTGCACATACCCTAAGGCTTAGATACAGGGCCCATGTGTGATACTGTCTGTGGGACCCTGTATCTAAGCCTACCACAAGGTAGGCTTAGATACAGGGTCCAGCAGACAGTAATCTTATACAGTATAAGATTACTGTGTGCTGGGGCCCTGTATCTAAACCTACAGTGTGGTAGGCTTAGATACAGGGCCCAGCAGACAGGATCACGCATGGGCCATGTATCTAAGCCTACCATGTGATTGGCTTAGATACAGGGCCCAGCAGACAGCATCACACAATCTGTGATCCTGTCTCATGGGCCCCCTAAGCCTGCTACATCGTAGGCTTAGGGGTTGTGCAGTCCCTAAACATTGATGGCCTATCCTCAGGATAGGCCATCAATAGCTGATGTGTCGCCCGGGACCCGCAAATCAGCTGTTTTGAAGGGGCCGCAGCACTCGTACGAGAGCTGCTTCCCCTTCATTTCACTACTCGCCCACACTGTGAATCGCCGAAACCGATTCACAGTGTGACCGGAATGAAGTGACAGGAATGAAGGGGAGCAGCTCTCGTACGAGTGCTGCGGCCCCTTCAAAACAGCTGATTGGCGGGTCCCAGGAGTCGGACCCCGCCAGTCAGGGCTATCTTACCTTCCTCTTCGGCCGCGGCGGGAGTTCTGTAGTCTCGATGCTGTGCGCGGCGGCATAGCGCTGTGACGTCATGCGCTGCGCACAGCGCCTGACGTCAGGACCTCCGCTGCGATCCGGAACCAGGAAGGTAAGTAAAGTATGTTACTATAGTAACAGGGGCCCGCGGCCCGAGTTACTATAGTAACTTTTTATTGATGTGGTGCGGGGGGCCGTGGGCCCCCCTGGCTTCGGGGCCCGGTCGCAATTGCGACCGCTGCGACCCCTATAGCTACGCCAGTGGTCCACGGGCCTCTGTCTCAGTCCTCAGCATCGCGCAGCTGAGAACTGAGTCGGCCAGCAGAGGAACGGGCCCCCTTCCCACGCGGGGCCCTTGTGCAGCTGCACCGGCTGCACATGCGGTATGTCCGCCCCTGTCTTAGTGTCCCCTAGCAAACTTTAGAATAAACGCCCACAAATAAGAGAAATAAGAAAGAAACGTCCCATATAAAACTGGATATGCTGTGCCACACAGCCACCACTAGGTGGCGATCACTGCATATGAACTCATGATCATCTATATAGCATTTTATGCAGAGAGCTCCCCTTAGTGGCAGCTTCAGGTACGCAGGATTTTATTAATTGTTAATTATATGTAAAGGGGAGCAGCAGAACGTTTCCAGTCCCCTCTCACTATGTTTTTAGCATTGGCCAGGTCTGCCTCTACTCTATTTTCTTTGTGGATTGTTGTAGATATTTTGCAATGTGTGCCAGTGCCCAATAGTAAAAAGTCAAAAATTAACCTGTGTCTGGCCAGCTTAAGATGGACTGCAGATTTGCCCTCATGAAGGTGAACTTGTGGATTCGCACTGACTAAACAGCTGCCTCACATGCTGATCTGGAGGCCAAAATAAACTATGCCACGCAGCCACTTATATTAATGCTCTTACTAAAATGGCCAAGTCAACCTTGAATGCACCAATGCCACTCATTAGTCACCTATAAGTGGTATTATTTTGAAGTGGAAGCGTCTCGATGTAATAAACAGCTCAGCCATGTAGACCACTGGAACTCACAGAGTACGACCAACAATTGCTGAGGCGCGTGGTGCCTAAAAATCGCCTGTTCTCTGTTGTATCACTCACTCAAGATCAGCAATGCTTCTGGAGGTGACATCAGTACCCGAACTATGCATCGGGATCTTTATGAAATGGTTTTCATGGTCACTGTACATACGCCTAAGATTATCACGTACAATGCCAAGTGTCTGCTGCAGTGGTGTAAAGCACGTCATCACTGGACTCTGAAGGAGGCCGGAGAGCGATACCTACCGGAATCCATAGTGCCCAATGTGACATTTGGTGAAGGAGGGGTAATGGTCTGCGGTGGTTTTTCTGGGTTTAACCCCTTATTTCCACGCATACACAGACATTTTACACAATTGTAGCTTACAACTTTGTCATAATAGTTTGGGGTTCAGCCCTTTCTGTTCCACCATGACTGCGCCCCTGTGCACACAGCGAGCTCCATAAAGACATAGGGTGAGGAGCTTGTTGTGGAGGAACTCGAGCGGCTACACAGAGCCCTGACCTCAACCCCATCAAACACTTTTGGGATGAATTGGAGCCAGTCCCTCTCCTCCAACATCAGCATCTGACCTCACAAATAATCTTTTGGCTGAATGGGTACAAATTCCCACATACACTCCAAAATCTTGGCGGCTGTTGTAGCTGCAAAAGGGACCCAACTGCATATTAACGCCTTTGATTCTGGAATGAGATGTCCAGCAGTCTCATATAGGTGTGATGGTCAGTGGTCCACATCGTTTTTGCCATACAGTATATACTGTATATGATGGATGGATGGATGGATAGATAGATTAGATAGATAGATAGATAGATAGATAGATAGATAGATAGATAGATAGATAGATAGATAGATAGATAGATAGATAGATAGATAGATAGATAGATAGATAATTTATAGTAATAATTGTTTTTGCCCATGGGATCATTCCGTGTATTCATTCTCCCAGGCCAATCTCAGCATCACCCTAATAAGCAGCTTAGTAGACGCATTTTCGTTACCCCTGCATCTATTAGCACTGTATAAAGTCATGGGTCAGCAATAATAAATGACCCATTTAGCACATGATGTGTTTTGTCTCTAACTGTCTCCTTCCGTCTGTCATCGTCTTCAGCTCGAAGTCATTGTACAGTCCCGTCAACTAGACATTATCATGCATCCAGTTATCCAGAAATTAATTGAAATAAAATGGAGATTTTTTGGCAGGTAAGCCTTGAGACCATTTCATTGAGCTAATTGATAGTGCCTGCGGGTATTGCTCTCTCTCAGCTGTTTGAGATGAAAGCCTGCACTATGTTCTCTCTACCCACAGAAAGAAAATCTCTATAATTCTGTCACTGAATCTTCTATTCATCATATCGTGGACAGCTCTGGGAATTGCATCCTCGCTGCCAAGAACAGAGGATGCCCCTTACAAATTTCCAGAGGTACGTCATGGCACGTGTGAGCAGAGAATGGGATTATATCACAGCCATTCCGGAAACCGAAAGTTGTATAAGAACTTCCTACAGCGTTACCCTATATTAACATGCTACTTATTAAGAAGAACTTTTTTTTCAGCGACTCTTATTTACATGGCCTTTAGTTTCTGCAGATAAAGTTCCAGTTTTTATGGGATTGCCTACAAACAATTTTCTAGTGTTCTTTTATAATCCGGTAGATACGTGAGCCTTATCCAAAGCCTCTACCTGCAGTGGAGGACTACAAAGTCCTCCAGTGTCATGAACTGAGAGCATGGATGTCTGTTTACAATTGTTGTCATGCTCTACCTGGTTTTCAATACATTGCCCATGGCCAGGTGATATTTGGGTTTGGCAGGGAGTAGCAGCACAGAGACTCTTTTGGATAAGCAATCAAATCTTTGTGGGAGAAAGGGTTGCGCAAGCTAGCCTACACCTTTAGAGGGATTGTCCTCTTTCACAATCCCTTTTTGTTAGAAGGGTCTTTAGACAATAAGCAGATCACATGCTGTCCTGCTGCTGGGACCACCAGGGATCAGCTGTAATCTGCGGGAGAACCTGCCATCAAGTGTTCAACTCTCCTGCAGCGACACCACAGGACATATGAAGCATTACACACTTATCATTGAAATCAATAGGCTGTCCATGTATTGCATGGATGTATCAGGTCCTTCAGAGTGAGAGACGGTCTCTGTAGCTGCTTTCCACTCTGGGTAATAGATGAGAGTCCTATTCAGGAAACCCCCCCCCCCCCCTCTATTAACTCATAATTTGTTAGTAGGGTATTTGAAAATGGGTTTTCTAAACCAGACATTCCCTTTACGTTTCACTTTGTCTTAGTGAGCTATATAAGGTTTCATTCGTACAGTTTCTACAACTATATAGTCTTCTAGAACCCTATGACCGATACTGACGCAGTCCAAAGAAGACAGAAATGGAATACAATTTATATTCTGTGCTCTTAGAAATATATCATTAGGATACTGCTAGTAATTTGTTACTGAATAGACAACTATAAATAAAAGCCTATATTTCTCATCTGCATTGTAGGACGCGTGGAGGATCATTGTCATTTTTATAGCTCTGGGCTTGACATTATATCAGATCGTGGAGGAATTTAAAGAAATCTATCAGTCAAAGGTCAAGATGAAACTATGGAAAGAATGGAGAAAAACAGAGCTTGAGAGGGACTTCAAATACTGCCATCCAATGTGGCCAGAGGTACATGCATTTCCCGGCCTCCAAGAAAAAGAAGAAAAAAACAAAACAACCATTCACTGAAAACAAAAACATCATCATCACATATGCAAATTAAAAAAGGGGGCGGGTGGGTGGGCGTGTTGACCTCTCGCTGCAGCAGAAGGTAAGAGGGAGAATAAACCGCTTGCACTCATCCCTACACCCTTTCTAACCACACCTCCTTTACAAATCCACCAATCCTGCTCCTGGGCATTCTTAACCCTTTTAGAGCTCCATTAATATACTTCCCTACAGTCCCTGGCGCCCTCCCTATGCGGTTCAGCGCCATCAATGAACAGAGCCTAAGCGGGACATTACACTCACTTTACCTGTAATATTCTTTATAAATATCTCATTTCCATTTGTGTCTGTTAGAACAGTGATCCCCAACCACCAGGCCATGGACTAATACTGGGCCACGGATCATTTGGTACTGGGCCACGGTATATGGTATCCGCCCCGGTGACCACAGGGAATTTCGGGCAAAAAAACGCACCAAACTGTGGTGCAGTTTTTCTCCTGAAATGTCAGCTGCGGAAAACTGCCAAGCATTTAGCCGGCCTGCTAGCAGGCCAGCATCCTGGGATGAAGTTTCATCCCAGGAGACTGCTGCAGCCTGCAATTGGCTGCAGCGGTGGTCACATGGGATGAAACATCATCCGAGGAGGCCAGCCTGGAGGAAGAACACAGACTTCTGGGTAAGCATAGGTTTGTGTTTTTTTCTGATTTGTGTTTTTCACCGCAATAATAGCAACAACTGCTATTTGTTGTGGGTTTTACCTCCCCATTTAATTCAATGTGGAAAGCCTGCAACAAATAAGCCTCATTTACGCAAATACAATTGACATGCTGCGGTTCTTCCGCTCACTATTTACGTAGCAGGTGTATGAGATTTGTTCTATATCATCCACTTTGCTGCTACTGTATTCTGCTGCTGATTTTCCGCAACGAATTCCGTTGTGGAAAATTTGCTGTATTTATGCAACATGCGCATACACACACACACACACACGCTGGTCCCTGGAAAAAATTTTTTCTTGCTTGAAACTGGTCCGTGGTGCAAAATAGGTTGGGGACCGCTGTGTTAGAACCAGAGATATAGCAGTTACTCATGTTCCTGTGTGATCCATATTGATCTCATGTTACAATGACAATGACCATTTTTAAGAAATTAACTGATGCTACAAATATAACATTTGCTGCAAATTTATTGTAGGAAAAGGAATACTTGCAAAAGGGTATTGACGACTTGCAAGATATTCACCCATCTTACTTGAAAGATTTCTGGTAAGTGATCCCAAATATCTGACATTTAATACAGACGGATGATTTTCTATGAACTGATATCTGTGCTCATACCTCCAGGGGGTAAAGTGACATGGGCTATAGAACTTAACACAATGTGAATGTATCCCTAATGCACATATAGACTTAGTGTATTCATTTGGTGATGCCAGCCTTAAAGGGGAAACACTGCCTTGTTCCATGCTTCGCTTGGAGGGACATTTTAACAATACCGTCAATACAAAACTACTTCCCACTACTGCATCGCTTTACGCACTGGCTTAAAGCATCAATAGATACAATAATCTAAACATATCTATAATACACGTGGGAAACATAATGCCATGTATTAATGGACGATCCAATTTATAGGTCAGATAATAGCTATGCATTGTACAGGCCTAAGTCTTGTCTGAGCTGAGTAACAGGACAGTTCCTTGTGCCTGGGTGACAACTTGATACTCGTAGGAATGTAATAATATACAGTGTAACAGCTGACTAATCAGTATTCTAGTAGTACCATGGAGGGATAACATAAAGGGATACTCTGATGAAAAACATATTTGCAATCATGCTGTCTGTTGGAGGTTTCTAAATAATGAAATGCCAGGCAGAATATGATGGGGCTATTGCATAGCAACAGTCTAGAAGTGCACTGGGTGACAACCCCAAACCATCTTAGCTCTGTGTATTCTGCTGTTGTCACTGAATCTTCTCCAGGTTGCTTCCGGTTTCCTGTAGATGATATAAGGCTATTACCAACCAGTTATCTCTTCCGCTCTCTGCAGTAGACTGGAGCCAGCACATTGCCTGTGACATGCATGCTGCTGTGCAGGGCACAATCTACAGCCTCTCCTGTGCATTTTCCTTTTTTTTCGATCTGTACTTGTAGCTCTTCAGGATCCTTCTCGAATTTAAAAATTATTTATATAACTTTAGTTTATGATAGGGAGGTGTAGCCAGATCACCTCTATGTAATGTCTGGACAAGGCATCATGGAACACATAATTACAAGTACTGCCTGAAAACAGTGCTTTTTAGATCCCAGATAGCAGACAGAAGCTGGATTATTTTCTTGTAAAAACAAAATTAGCGGTCGCAGGGGGGAACGTGGACAAAGTTTGAGATGGTGGGAATGATTTTATGTGTATGCTGGAGTTTCCCTTTAATTTGTTTTTCGTAGCATTTGATTGGCACTATTTGGCATTTGACCTGGAAAATATAGTTCCACAAAATATAAGCGAATAAGCAGCCTTATCCTATTAATTACTCAAGTCCATACAAAAGCTTCCGAATGCCCAACAAGTATGACGTTTCAGCTATTACGATGAGCTGTTTTCAGGCTTGCGTTTTTCCTCCCTTCTAGATATTCCACGATCAACGAGTGGTATTATTGTAAAGTGGAAGCGTTTAGGAACCACAGCAACATGAAGTGAACACGTAAAGTTACAGATATGGGTCGCCGAGTGTTGAGGCGCATAGTGAATAAAAGTCGCCAACCAATGGGTCGTGTTAATAAGCAGAAAATACATGACTAAACTCCACAAGATACCATGCCGAGACAAATGAACATGACTTTACAGGCCCAAAGCTTGAGGCTGCACTACTGAGAAGTTCTGCTGAAATATCTGATTTCTGAGTAGGGGGAATCTGATTGGTTACTATGGGAAACTACTTCACTTCTTTGTACCTGTTTTGCTTAATACCATCCCTTGTGTGGATCCGCTCACCATCAAACCTATATATTGACAGCCTTATTGGCTTGAATAGTGGCATTTTGGAACTGCTGCCAGTTCCATTTACTTGAATGGGTCCGTGCTGTGTACGTCTTGCAGAGAGCCAAGAGGTGAAGCACCCTAACAAGTAACGGACGTGGCTACTATTTTTTGCCTTCTCTAGCTGTAATACTAAATTTTAGTGTGGCCAGTCTGACCCCTTCTGCACTACGTGTCTGGGACCGAGACAGCCTGTTGGTGTAGCCACTCACCCGGTGCCAACTACTCGGCACCCACGAGGGCCAAACTCCTCCTGTGAGAGCACCTCACAGCAGACCCCGTAAATGGGCCAAATCTGCTCGACTCCCATCAACAGTCGATATCTCCTACTTCTTCTGCCCACCCCCCCCCCCCCCCAGACGCACATTCTGACATTTTCCTTTAACCGTCCCTGGCGCTCCTCACTATTTTTACTCTGAGCTTGATGACGACCTCTCCAAAGATCAGAAATTTTCTGACAGGCGTTTTTCCAAACCAAGACACCTGCACATTATGAATCCTTTTTCTAAGGACCTCTTGAATAAACGGTCGAATTCCCCACTGTTAGACCCACCGGCTTCTCGTTTCGCCAAGCATACTACCTTGCCCATGGCAGATTTATCCATCCTAATACCGTGTGATAATCTACATAGTTGTATTCCTTTAAACAAACAAGTCACATAAGGGCCTGTTCACATTAGCATTGGCTTTCCGTTGAGGGGTTCGGTCGGAGGTTTCCGTCGGGTGAACCCTTCAACGGAAAGTCAAATGGAAACCTTCGCTTCCGTTTGCATCACCATTGATATCAATGGTGACGGAAACATTGCTAATGGTTTCCGTTTGTCACCATTCTGGCAGGTTTCCGTTTTTTTTCAACTGCGCTATTGATTCCGTCCAAAAAAAATGGAAACCTGCCAGAACGGTGACAAACGGAAACCATTCGCAATGTTTCCGTCACCATTGATATCAATAGTGATGCAAACGGAAGCTAAGGTTTCCGTTTGCCTTTCCGTTGAGGGGTTCCACGACAGAAACCTCCGACAGAACCCCTCAACGGAAAGCTAATGCTAATGTGAACAGGCCCTAGGAATGTATTTTGTAACACAGCATAACTGATGATAATGTAAGTTTTGCTCCGCATATAGTGAATCCTCACAAATTTAGCATGCTAAGCACATAGTTCAGTATCCTGTGCACAGCGGCTTCATTAGTATGGGCTGCGTGCGGATTCCTGTTACGTCATTTTGCCTTCACTCCCAAAGCATTATTTCACTTCAGCGTCTCCTTGTTTGACTTCTGTTCTGCAGTCTGGATCATGCTGACACAGTTTATCAATTTGCCTATTAGTCCTCTCATTATTCTTTCTTTTGTCTGTCTCTTCTAATTCCGTCATTTTGACCTAGCGATCCGGCTTATTTATTTATCTCAGCCTGCTGAAATGATTCCTTGTTTTGCCGGTTATTTCGGGGAGCATTGATTGAAGCCGTCTCTCCAGCTCTATGGAGGGGGATCTTTATGATTATTGGAATCTAGGGATAAAAAAGTTAAGTAGCTTTAGGTTGTGCTGTCACATGTAACACTTTTGGGACTTACTGGATGAAAGAAGAAAATGCTTCGAAGTTCAGCCGTGTGCTTTTCTTAGCTATGTCCCTAGGCCAGTAATTTCCAACCTATTTACCATGGGGAAACCACTGCCATTTTTTTTTTGTCCTTTTGGGGAAGCCCTACAACTATCTGATGCCTATTGTAAAAGTGACACTCTTGCTGTTGCTGTCTACTGGGGAACCCCTAACTAGGCTCCAAGGAAATCCAAAAACCCTAATTGGGTGTAATAAACTTACCTGGCCAAGCTCCAATGACGCATCATACTACTCCTCGGCGCCGCCGCACTTAATCTCATGATGGGTATGGGTGCCGGGTATACATCAAAGATAGACATGGGTTAAAGTCAGGGATGTCCAACTGGCGGCCCATATGTGCCTGATGTGCGATCCCTCAGGGGAAGAGAGATTCATATGGCACAACTTCCATTCTTAGGATAATGATCAGGCATGAGCGCTCCTGTACACTCATACCCAACTATGAAGAACAGAAGAGCTCTATTTTATCTTCTGTTATGGGGGTACTGTGGTGTAGTGATGATCACAGAGATGGACACACAGGTGCACAGCTTATTACAAGACAGAGCTTTGATAACTATAGTGTAACTCTGATAACATGACCAGGAAAGATTTGTATCCACTGGAAGTAAACAATGAAGGTTCCGATTCAGCGACAGCAGACAGAGATCTTAAAATTCACAAGGAATTGATATAGAAATAATATTGAAACATTGTATAACTTTTTATTATACAAAGAATAACAATTATTTGTTCCATAGATATAGACGGATGAGGGCTTGTCTTTTGTGGGACGAGTTGCAGTTTTTCAAGGCCCCATTTATTGTACCATATAATGTACTAGGAAACTGGGGAAAATAATCTTTGTGGGGTCGAATGGGAAAAAAGTAGCAATTTCCTCAATAGTTTTTTGGGCTTAGTTTTTATAGCGTTAGACAGCGGTATCTAAGGGGTTAAAATTCATTACACTGAAGTGTTTGCTGTTACATACAAGCTGACATGAAGAAATTGTTCTGACCCGCATGATTTTAAAGTAAAGGCCAGGGACCTTAAGGCTAGATTCATGGAGAGAGGTTACCCATCAAAAATTTTGAAAGAATCTTTTCAACATGCACACTCATCAAAAAGGGAGGAATTACTTATACCTAAAAAGAAAGTAACTATACAACAACCTATACGACTAATAGGCACATTTGATATGGCAAACCATACAATCAGGAGTATATTAGACAAGCATTGGAGAATTCTCCAGATGGACACAGATCTTAGGGGGATAGTTACACCTAAAGCACAAGTTACCTATCGAAAAGGTAGAAGTATCGGGGACCAACTAATGCACAGCCATTTAGAAACCACAAAAAGTGAAGGCTGTTGGCTGGATCGTAAAATAAATGGATCCTTCAAATGTGGGCACTGTAAAGCGTGCACATTTATACTAATTACTAAAATGTTCAACAGTGCACACACAGGAATTTATTACCCGATTAAAAGCTTCTCAAATTGTAGTTCCAACAATGTGGTATATAAAATCACCTGCTCATGCCCCTTGGACTACATTGGAAAAACAACAAGAGAATTCAGAAAGAGAATTTTAGAACATATAGGTGACGTGCGCCATAAGAGAGATAAACCAGTTTCCCGTCATGTACACTTGAAACACAAAGGAGATTCAAATTGCCTTAAATTTATGGTAATAGAACAATTACGACCATCCATAAGGGGTGGAGATCTGGATAGAACTCTGTTACAAAGAGAATCCAAGTGGATTTTCAAACTAGGAACTATGGTACCAAATGGTTTAAATGAACAACTGGACTTTGGTTGTTTCATTTAAATACACTTTATTTTCAATATTCAAATATTGAAGACTATCTTTGCTAAGTATCTTTAATACATTTTGAATTTTCTCAACCTCTGATAATAGCTTTAAAAATATCAAACTCAGTTTGCCACTTAAATATTCAAAGAATTTTAGTCACATGACTATTTACAAATGGATTACCCTAAACTAAACATAGCTTTTTTGATTATGTTCAGATATAATGGTGTGTCCCTGGTTCAATGAGTGCTGACATGTTTATGTCGGCATCACTGTCCCTTGCACACGGCATTTGTTCCGTTCTGACACTTCCCTATTCATCATCCCACCAGTTATTCCCTGACCACGCTCCCTATCACCAAGCATGGATATCTTCCATGTTATTTTCTCTAACACAGACCCATGATGCCTGTATCGGCACACGGACCTGATGCACGAGAAATACATTGGGTACGTCACAGCCAATCATTGGCCGCTACGTCACCATAAGGGACGTCACCTTAATGCATACCCTGTCTGCACTTATTCGCAGACAGAGTATGCAGTTATATCTGCAGTATACTAATCTGGATAAGTTTGCCGGGGGTTCTAAGTGGCACTCATTCTCGGCGCGACTGCTCACACAGCCGTGGCATGATTTTCATGCCCGGCGTGCGTTTCAGCCGCGGGGAGGAGAGATCTGTCACCTCTAACACACACCTCCCTCGATACGTCACAAGGGGGTGTGATAGGTGGGATGGGCTAGGGGAAATAATCGAGTATAAGAAGCAGGGAATCCCTCAGTACATTGACGGCACACGCCAGGGACAGGCGTTCTTTGTTTACCTCCTACCAGGAAGGATATAATCGTTGCCACTGCAAGATTGATCTAAAGGATTCCTTTTGCCACTGCAAACTTGCTCTAATCGAGTTTCTCCCTGTGCAAGAAATGACAGCTGAGCAGCACATTGAAAATAACTGCTGCTCTGATTTAACATGCTCTAAGTTATTGAGCATTCCTCTCTATCAAGATTGACAGCTACATTTTAAGCAGCAAGCCCTGACTTTGGACATCACTGCTTCAGCGACCTATCTCCCCTGAGGAATTGCCTGGTCAGCAGGAAACGCGTTGGGAGAATTACCTGTCGTTTTTCACCTTCCAAAGAGAGGATTTAATATTTTACTCTGGACACATTCACGTGGAAGACTACCAACCAGACACGGGGTAGGAGGGCAATTGCCCCATTGTTGTTTTTTTACACTCTTTCCACATGTGATCCAAGAATCAAGCACCATTCACACTAGGAAACTATACAAAAGGTGGACTGATTTATTGCTGTTCATTGCTGTCAACAGGAAATCTTGACAATATTTTGATGGAAATCAAATATATATTTGCATGCAGTATTGGCAGATAGGATCCTCATGTTGTTTTACATGTTTGTTCATTTTTACCTACATCAGTAAAAGTTATATTTTAGTACTCCGGATCTATTCTTTCTTTATTTTCGATACTACGGAGAAGTGAATTCACAATAATCCAGGTGGGGGATACACTACACCACGAATTATCTATTCAATTGACATAAGGATATGGCAAACTTTATCACAAACGCTATTAATACAGAGGCTTGGCTACACCAGGCCAAGGATGTTTTTTCAGAGAAAGAGTTCTCCCAAAAAAAATTCACACCATCTTTGAAATCAGCATTTTCCGAATTGTTAAAATGCTATAAAGAGCAAGCTACCTCCTGGTGGGAAGTACAATCATTTGAAAATTATCTGAAAAGTAATATTGTTCCAAGAGGTTTGAGAATTTTGCTTACACCTGCCATTAGATTGCAGACTCCTGAATTAATGCACAAATGGGAAACTGAAGCAACTAACAGCTCCTTGAGACTAATTCAGATCTTACTGGATGAAGAAAAACGCATTCTGGACATTACTACAAAAAACTTGAAAGAACAGATCGAAGTTGTCCTTAAATTCAAATCCGAACCAGAATACACTGCGAAAGAATTGATGTTACAAAATACTTTTGAAAAATTTCAATTTAATCTCACAGAAAGAAAACACAACCAGTTCGTTCGGGATTTGCAAGATTTCAAGGACAACAAAATATATACATTTGAAGTAAAAAAAGGAAAATCCAGAATCGAAACAGATCAATCCTCATCTGACACAGACCATACAGATCAGGAATCAAACTATCAGAATTGGTCAAAAAACAACAGAGGAAGGAATCCCAGCCGTTTTGGAAGGAGCAGATACTCCCAGAGAGATAGAAACCCTCATAGACGATGGGACTTTGCGCAAAATTCGGGTATCTCCAACTTTGCAGGAGCAAGTCAAAACCTTGGACCAAATGCAGAAATTTCTCCTTTTTTAGACAGAGAGGAAGCGAGAACTCCCTATCAACTACGAAACAAACCAAACAACCGCAAATAAACAACAAAAAAGAGCTCACGGTCATTAATTTATCCAAAAGAGAACTTTCTGATATCGAGACCTCTATTCTTACTAAAGGACTATCATTTGTACCAACAACAGGATTTGATACCTTTAATTGGGTGAAAGACATCAATCTGTTCACGAGAAAATTGAAATGGCACAAATTATTCAGTTTAAAAGACAAAAAAGAATGCTCCGAGTTAGGGATTACACTCGAAGAATTACCGCATGCAAGAGACCTAGCTAACTTATTGGCCTCCAATGACAAACAAAGAGGGACAGGTCCATTCACCAATTGCAAACTTAAAAGCCAGAAAATGCCCCCAATAGGAGAGACGTCAGTTATTGACGTATTCCAGGATTTGGTCATTAATGACCTAATGAAGATCAATATACAAAAAAAGTTCACTAATCTAACCAGAAATGATAACAACGCATTAATTTCTTTAGCAAGGGATGATAAGATAGTGATTAAGTCATCAGATAAAGGGGGTAATGTGGTAATACTGGATAAAAGAAAATATATCGAAATGTGCCAAAATATTTTGAATGATCCCATCAGTTATGAGATCTTAACAGAAGATCCCACATCCAAATATAAAAGAGAGCTCTTTAAAATATTAAATGAAGCAATGAAAAACAACCTCATCAGTGAGCATGAATTCAAATTCATGATGATTGATAAGCCTAGGACCCCCACATTCTATGCTCTTCCCAAGATACACAAGGGTACTAATCCCTTGAAGGGGCGCCCTATAGTCTCTGGTATTTTGGGTTTGACACAGAATGTGGGGGTCTACTTGGATAGGGTCTTGAGAGGATTTGTGGAAACACTACCCTCCTACACAAGGGATACTATGGACCTGCTTTCCAAAATTGATGGTTTACCAACTGAACCAGGTACTGTTTTATGTAGTATAGATGTAGAAGCTCTATACTCATCTATCCCTCACGAAATGGGACTTAGAGCAGTACATCACTTCCTGGACACTAGAGGAATACATCATAGGGACCATAACGCGCTCACATTGAAATTATTGGAGTTTGTTCTAACTAAAAATTATTTCTTATTTAACGGACGAATGTACCACCAACTCAGGGGCACTGCAATGGGCAACTCATGTGCTCCTACATATGCCAACTTGTTCCTGGGTTGGTGGGAAGAAACTATTATATTCACTGACGAACGGTGTATACAGAACCTCCCGATTTCAATGTGGGCGCGTTATATAGACGATATATTTGTCTTATGGACCGATCCACATGACATATTCAGAGAATTTGTTCAATCCATAAATCAGAACAACATAGGAATGAGATTTACTTTTGAAATTGGTCAGAATTCCCTACCCTTTTTGGATGTGCATATTTTTATAGATGGTGGGGGAAAAATAAAAACCTCAATCTATAGGAAACCCACAGCCACTAATAGTCTCCTGCGGTGGGAGAGTTACCATCCTCTACCACTTAAAAAAGGTATACCTAAGGGCCAATATCTTCGTCTTAGAAGAAATTGTTCTGACCCGCATGATTTTAAAGTAAAGGCCAGGGACCTTAAGGCTAGATTCATGGAGAGAGGTTACCCATCAAAAATTTTGAAAGAATCTTTTCAACATGCACACTCATCAAAAAGGGAGGAATTACTTATACCTAAAAAGAAAGTAACTATACAACAACCTATACGACTAATAGGCACATTTGATATGGCAAACCATACAATCAGGAGTATATTAGACAAGCATTGGAGAATTCTCCAGATGGACACAGATCTTAGGGGGATAGTTACACCTAAAGCACAAGTTACCTATCGAAAAGGTAGAAGTATCGGGGACCAACTAATGCACAGCCATTTAGAAACCACAAAAAGTGAAGGCTGTTGGCTGGATCGTAAAATAAATGGATCCTTCAAATGTGGGCACTGTAAAGCGTGCACATTTATACTAATTACTAAAATGTTCAACAGTGCACACACAGGAATTTATTACCCGATTAAAAGCTTCTCAAATTGTAGTTCCAACAATGTGGTATATAAAATCACCTGCTCATGCCCCTTGGACTACATTGGAAAAACAACAAGAGAATTCAGAAAGAGAATTTTAGAACATATAGGTGACGTGCGCCATAAGAGAGATAAACCAGTTTCCCGTCATGTACACTTGAAACACAAAGGAGATTCAAATTGCCTTAAATTTATGGTAATAGAACAATTACGACCATCCATAAGGGGTGGAGATCTGGATAGAACTCTGTTACAAAGAGAATCCAAGTGGATTTTCAAACTAGGAACTATGGTACCAAATGGTTTAAATGAACAACTGGACTTTGGTTGTTTCATTTAAATACACTTTATTTTCAATATTCAAATATTGAAGACTATCTTTGCTAAGTATCTTTAATACATTTTGAATTTTCTCAACCTCTGATAATAGCTTTAAAAATATCAAACTCAGTTTGCCACTTAAATATTCAAAGAATTTTAGTCACATGACTATTTACAAATGGATTACCCTAAACTAAACATAGCTTTTTTGATTATGTTCAGATATAATGGTGTGTCCCTGGTTCAATGAGTGCTGACATGTTTATGTCGGCATCACTGTCCCTTGCACACGGCATTTGTTCCGTTCTGACACTTCCCTATTCATCATCCCACCAGTTATTCCCTGACCACGCTCCCTATCACCAAGCATGGATATCTTCCATGTTATTTTCTCTAACACAGACCCATGATGCCTGTATCGGCACACGGACCTGATGCACGAGAAATACATTGGGTACGTCACAGCCAATCATTGGCCGCTACGTCACCATAAGGGACGTCACCTTAATGCATACCCTGTCTGCACTTATTCGCAGACAGAGTATGCAGTTATATCTGCAGTATACTAATCTGGATAAGTTTGCCGGGGGTTCTAAGTGGCACTCATTCTCGGCGCGACTGCTCACACAGCCGTGGCATGATTTTCATGCCCGGCGTGCGTTTCAGCCGCGGGGAGGAGAGATCTGTCACCTCTAACACACACCTCCCTCGATACGTCACAAGGGGGTGTGATAGGTGGGATGGGCTAGGGGAAATAATCGAGTATAAGAAGCAGGGAATCCCTCAGTACATTGACGGCACACGCCAGGGACAGGCGTTCTTTGTTTACCTCCTACCAGGAAGGATATAATCGTTGCCACTGCAAGATTGATCTAAAGGATTCCTTTTGCCACTGCAAACTTGCTCTAATCGAGTTTCTCCCTGTGCAAGAAATGACAGCTGAGCAGCACATTGAAAATAACTGCTGCTCTGATTTAACATGCTCTAAGTTATTGAGCATTCCTCTCTATCAAGATTGACAGCTACATTTTAAGCAGCAAGCCCTGACTTTGGACATCACTGCTTCAGCGACCTATCTCCCCTGAGGAATTGCCTGGTCAGCAGGAAACGCGTTGGGAGAATTACCTGTCGTTTTTCACCTTCCAAAGAGAGGATTTAATATTTTACTCTGGACACATTCACGTGGAAGACTACCAACCAGACACGGGGTAGGAGGGCAATTGCCCCATTGTTGTTTTTTTACACTCTTTCCACATGTGATCCAAGAATCAAGCACCATTCACACTAGGAAACTATACAAAAGGTGGACTGATTTATTGCTGTTCATTGCTGTCAACAGGAAATCTTGACAATATTTTGATGGAAATCAAATATATATTTGCATGCAGTATTGGCAGATAGGATCCTCATGTTGTTTTACATGTTTGTTCATTTTTACCTACATCAGTAAAAGTTATATTTTAGTACTCCGGATCTATTCTTTCTTTATTTTCGATACTACGGAGAAGTGAATTCACAATAATCCAGGTGGGGGATACACTACACCACGAATTATCTATTAGTTTTTATAGCGTTAGACAGCGGTATCTAAGGGGTTAAAATTCATTACACTGAAGTGTTTGCTGTTACATACAAGCTGACATGCTTGCAACAAAATCTGCAGTGGAAAATTTCTGCCACGTCTGATCGTGTCCTAATGGGCTATTCAGTTTTATGTAAAAAAGTATACTCTATACTAAGGCCTCATGCACACGACCGTATCTTTCATGCATCCGTAAATGCTGTCCGTAAATACGGATCCGTAGTCATTTGTAGTCATCCGTAAATCATCCGCATATACGGAACGGTGTCGGTCCGTAGTGCATCTGTATTTAGGAATCCACACAAAAACAGGGAGGAATCTCCGGTAATCTCCTGGCGTCACATAGCAACGCCATTACGGACGGCTACGGATGCACAGAATTGCGTAAGTGCCCATAGACTTCTATATAGAGTCCGTAAAAATATAGAAATGAATGGGTCCGTAATTACAGATGAAAAATAAGGTCGTGTGCATGGGGCCGGAAAGTTGTAGATCTGTCAGTGAAAAAAAACCAATGTATCAATGTAGGTAAGAACAATTTAGTCTCTGTTCATACTAGTGTCAGAGCTTCTGTTTAGTTATGTGACAAACCCAACCAGATACTGATGGAACTCGTTGATTCGGAAGTGTGGACAGAGCCGTAGCTCACAGAGGATTTCCAACACTGATACATTGTAACGAATCCCCCGTTGTGTGAGCTGAATATAGAGTTTCCATCCACTAAATATAAAGAAGGAATTTCAAAAGTTGCAAAACTTTTCATCCCACATTATGTAAAATCCAAAAATTGCTTTCAATGGCTCAAATTTTGTTACACTAAATCATCCAATGCTCTAAAAAATATAATAATCCCATCCTTCTTTGGAGTAATGTCAGATTATCAGGGGTGTCTTCACGGTGGCAACGTTATACTCTTTATAAACTTCATAGCCAGCAATTATTTTGCTTTTTCGGCCTCTGCTCCGCCAGTCCTGACTGGCCCATGGTGTAATAACAGGATTCCACAATCACAGATATCATTCCCGCCTGACTGCTCTTATCTTATTCATCCCACTAGCTGAAAGCTCTATAACGTGGGCTCAAACCAAACAAGGCGAAGTGTCACACTACAAAATGTAGCTCTTTGTAACCTGAGCAGACCCGTCACATCTCACCGAGAACGTTATTACTTATCTCATGTGCAGGATCATTAACCCCTTAAAGACGCCGTCATTTTTTTCATTGTCCCATTCCAAGAGCCAATCCTTTTTTTTTATTCGTCAACATAGCTTCTTAACCCCTTAAGGACGCAGCCTAGTTTGGGCCTTAAGGCTCAGAGCCCATTTTTCAAATCTGACATATTTCACTTTATGTGGTAATAACGTCGGAATGCTTAAACCTACCCAAGCGATTCTGAGATTGTTTTCTCGTGACACATTGGGCTTCATGTTCGTGGTAAAATTTGGTCGATATATTCAGTGTTTATTGGTGAAAAATTGCTAAATTTAGAGAAAATTTTGAAAAAATTGCATTTTTCAGAATTGAAATGCATCTGCTTGTAAAATAGACGGTTATACCACCCAAAATAGTTACGAGTTCACATTTCCCATATGTCTACTTTAGATTGGCATCGTTTTTTGAACATTCTTTTATTTTTCTTGGACGTTACAAGGCTTAGAACATAAACAGCAATTTCTTATATTTTTAAGAAAATTTCAAAAGCCTTTTTTTTAAGGTACCTCTTGAGTTCTGAAGTGGCTTTGAGGGGCCTATGTATTAGAAACCCTGATAAAACACCCCATTTTAAAAACTAGACCCATCAAAGTATTCAAAACAGCATTTAGAAAGTTTTTTAACCCTTCAGGCATTTCACAGGAATTAAAGCAAAGTGGAGGTGAAATTTGCAAATTTCATTTTTCTTGCTGAATTTCAATTTTATTCATTTTTTTTCTGTAACACAGAAGGTTTTACCAGAGAAACACTACTAAATATGTATTGTCCAGATTCTGCAGGTTTTAGAAATGTCCCACATGTGGCCCTACTGCGCTCGTGGACTAAAACACAAGCCCTAGAAGCAAAGAAGCACCTAGTGCATTTTGAGTCCTCTTTTTTATTAGAATATATTTTAGGCAGCATGCCAGGTTTGAAGAGGTGTTGAGGTGCCAAAACAGTAGGAATCCCCCAATAGTGACCCCATTTTGGAAACTACACCCCTCAAGGAATTAATTTATGGTTGTTGTTACCATTTTGACCGCACAGTTTTTTCACAGCACGTATTTGAATTGGGCTGTGAAATGAAAAAAATGTCATTTTTTCCAATAAAATGTCATTTGTGATCAAAATTTCTTATTTTCACAGGGAACAAAATACCCCATTTTGTTGCCCAATTTGTCCTTAGTGTGGCAATACCCCATTTGTGGTGATAAACTGCCGTTTAGGCCCATGGGAGGGCTCAGAAGGAAAGGAGCGCTATATGTTTGTTAGAGTTCAGATTTTGTTGGATTGGTTTTCGGGTGCCATGTCGCATTTGCAGAGCCTCAGAGGTATCAAAGCAATGGAAACCCACCAAAAGTGACGCCATTTTGGAAACTACACCCCTCAAGCAATTCATTTATGGTTGTTGTTAGCATTTTGACCACACAGTTTTTTCACAGCACCTATTTCAATTGGGCTGTGACATAAAAAAAATGACATTTTTTCCAATAAGATGTAATTTTTTATCAAAATTTCTTATTTTCACAGGGAACAAAATACTCAATTTTGTTGCCCAATTTCTCCTGAGTGCAGCAATACCCCATTTGTGGCAATAAACTGCCGTTTGGGCCCATGGGAGGCCTCAGAAGGGAAGGAGCGCTGTGTGTTCTTTGGAGTACAGATTTTGCTGGTTTGGTTTTCGGGTGCCATGTCGCATTTGCAGAGCCCCAGAGGTATCAAAGCAACGGAAACCCATCAGAAGTGACCCCATTTTGGAAACTACACCCCTCAAGGAATTTATTTATGGGTAATGTGACCTTTTAGACCCCATAGTTTCTTCACAGAACTTATTTGAATTGGGCTGGGAATTAAAAAAATAAATATTTTTTCCTATAATATGTCATTTTAGCTAAAAAATTCTTATTTTCACAAGAAATAAAATACTCTATTTTGTTGCCCAATTTGTCCTGAGTGCGGCAATACCCCATTTGTGGTGATAAACTGCCGTTTGGGCCCATGGGAGGGCTCAGAAGGAAAGGAGCGCTGTGTGTTCTTTGGAGTCCAGATTTTGCTGGATTGGTTTTCGGGTGGCATGTCGCATTTGCAGAGCCCCAGAGGTATCAAAGCAATAGAAACCAACCACAAATGACCCCATTTTGGAAACTACACCCCTCAAGGAATTCATTTATGGGTGTTGTGACCATTTTTACCCCATAGTTTTTTCACAGAACTTATTTGAATTGGGCTGGGAATGAAAACAAAATTATTTTTTTAAAATAATATGTAGTTTTGGCTGAAAATTTCTTATTTTCACAAGAAACAAAATACCCCATTCTGTTGCGCAATTTGTTCTGAGTGCCGCAATACCCCATTTGTTGTGATAAACTGCCGTTTGGGCCCATGGGAGGGCTCAGAAGGAAAGGACCACCATTTGGCCTACTGGGGATTTTCTAGTGCGAACTCATGTATGCAGAAGCACCTGAGGTACCAGTACAGTTGAAACCGCAAGAAGTGACCCCGTTTTAATAACTACACCCTTGAGGCATTCATCTAGAGGTGTAGTGAGCATTTTGACCGGAGACATACACCCCATAAACTGTAATGTGGGTTCTCCCGGGTATGGCAATACCCTACATGTGGCTGTTATCAGCTGCCTGGACACACAGCAGGGCTCAGAGGGGAAAGACGAGGGGGGATAAGCTGTGCGGAGTGCATCAGGGTAAGTAAAATTGGGGTAAATTATAAACCAAGGGATGTTTGATAAATTTTAAAACTGACTTTCATACAGAGCTCTGGTTATTCGGGACACGTGTCACATTGATATATTGTGTCATCCCTTATAGCAGACTTTGCACCTCTTTTGACTTTTTCCCTTCTTGCCAGTTTGGGGAACTTCTCCTGGAAAGTGTTGCCGCCTTGGTACGATTCGTGTGGCCCCGCTTCCAGAAGTACTGGGTGCCCCCCCTTCTTGGTACCTAAAGATTAGGTTCTTGATAATCACCTCTTGAAATTCCAGGAAAGTTCCCGTCTGGCCTGCACATCGACGTAGCACGTACGCATTGTACAATGCCATCTGTATGATGTGCCCGGCCAGCTTCTTATACCACACCGCATGGCGCTGTAGGGCTTCAGGATTTGATCTGACAAGTCCACACCTCCCATGTACCTATTGTAGTCCAGGATGCAGTCTGGTTTGGGGGTGGCCTTTCCTTCATATAGCCTAAACCTGTAGGTATACCCGGATGCACTCTCGCAGCTTATACATCTTCACGCCATACCTTGCCCTCTTACCCGGCAGGTACTCCCGGAATTGAACCCTCCCTTTAAAATGTACCAGGGACTCATCAATAGAAATACACTTCTCGGGGGTGAATGCTTTGGAAAACAGGGCACTGAGACAGTCTAATAGGGGTCTCCGTTTATACAAACGGTCAAAACTGGGGTAATCTCGGGGTGGGCACAGATCCTTATCAGTATAATGTAAGAAGCGAAGTATTGCCTCATTTATTTATTTTTTTAGGTTCCAGTTCAGTTCTGAAGTTGCTTTGAGGGGCCCATATATTAGAAACCCCTATCAAATATGCCATTTTAGAAACTAGACCCCTCAAAGTATTCACAACAGCATTTAGAAAGTTTATGAACCCTTTAGGTGTTTCACAGAAATTTAGAGCAAAGTAGAGGTGAAATTTACATTTTTTTTTTGTACGAAAATCCTTTTTATGCCATTTTTTTTATAACACAAAAGGTTTTACCAGAGAAACGCAACTTAATATTTATTGCTCAGATTCTGCAGTTTTGAGAAATATCCCACATGTGGCCCTAGTGCGGTAATGGACTGAAGCACCGGCCTCCGAAGCAAAGGAGCACCTAGAGGATTTTGAGGCCTCTTTTTTATTAGGCACCATGTCCGGTTTGAAGAGGTCTTGTGGTGCCAAAACATTGGCAACCCCCCAAAAGTGACCCCAATTTGGAAACTAGACCCCTTGAGGAATCCATTGTAGTTTTCTTGGGGTGCATGCGGCTTTTTGATCAGTTTTTATTCTATTTTTAGGTGGCGTGGTGACTAATAAACAGCAATTCTACTATTGTTTTTTATTTTATTTTTTTACAGCGTTCACCGTGCGCTATAAATTACATATTCACTTTATTCTGCGGGGCGATACGATTACGGCGATACCAGATGTTTATAGTTTTTTTTTATGTCTTATGGCGTTTGCACAATAAAATACGTTTTGTAAATAATCATTCACTTTTTGTGTTACCTTATTCTAAGAGCCAGAACGTTTTTATTTTTCAATCAATAAAGCCGTGCGAGGACTTATTTTTTGCGTAACGAACTGTAGTTTCGATCAGGACCATTTTTAGGTACATGCGACTTTTTGATCTCTTTTTATTCCATTTTTTGGGAGGTGAAGTGACCAAACAATTGTGATTGTGGTTCGGTTTATTATTTATTTTCTTTTACGGCGTTCACCGTGCGGCATAAATAACGAAATAATTTAGTAGTTCAGGCCGTTACGGACGCGGCGATATCAATTATGTATAGTTTATTTGTTTGTTTATATATTTTTATTAATAATAAATGACTGATAAGGGAAAAAGGGGGATTTTTACTTTTAATACTTTTAAAACTTTTATTTTCTTATTTTTACACAACTTCTTTTAACTTTTTTTTTACTTTATTACTTTGTCCCACTAGGGGACTTGAGGGCAGGAGGCCCTGATTGCTATTCTAATACACTGCACTACATGCGTAGTGCAGTGTATTAGAACTGTCAGCTACTCACTGACAGCAAGCATAGTGGGTCCTGACTTTGGCAGGACCCACTAGGCTTCCGTCTATGGCATAGCCGGACGCCATTGTTTGGTGTCCGGTTGCCATAGTCACCATCGCCGGCCGCTATCGCGTAGCAGGCCGGCGATGGCAGCTTAACCCCTAAAAAGCCGAGATCTCTATAGAACGCGGCTTTTAAGGGGTTAATCAGCGGGGACACAGCGATCGGTCCCCGCTGTAGGAGCTGTGACAGCTGCTGTACGACACAGCAGCTGTCACAGCTCCTGTATGTGTCGGGAGGACGGCCGAAACGGCCGTTACTCCCGAGACGTACTATTAGGTCATGGAGCGCGAACGATACGGCTGCCATGACCTAATAGTACGTCCAGGAGCGGGAAGGGGTTAAGGAGTCTTGCTGGGCCAGTTGTATTTTTGGGGTACATATAATATATTCTATAACTTTTATAAAAGTTTTTGGGGAGGGTAAAAAAAACAAAAAACAAATTCCCCCATTGTTTTGTTTATTTTATTTTTTTAGCATTATAAACTTTATTCTGTGGGTCAATATGATAAATTTGAATATTTTTTTTTATTTACTATTTTTGCGCAATAAAAAAAGTTTCAAATAAAAATGTATCTATTTTTGTGTCGCTGTATTCTGAGGGCCATAACTGTTTTATTTTTTCGTTATGGAGCTGTGTGAGGGCTTGTTTCTTTGCGGGATGAGTTGAGATTTTCGTTGGTACCATTGTGGGGTACATATACTTTCTGATTGCTTTTTACAAAGTTTTTTTCAGGAGGCGAGGGAACAAACCAAAAACCTCAATTCTTGCATTGTTTTTTTTTTTTTTTTGTAAGGCGTTCACATTGCAAGTTAATAAAGGGATAATTTTATAGTTTGGGCCATTATAGACAGTGATACCAAAGCTGAAATAGCAGACACATACATATCTGCACGAACCTTCTAATATACTATACTCATTTCCTAGCTAGTCGCCCAACATATTTTAAGCTGCAAATAAACTATATGTGTAAAATTACAATCAATATAATTATTATATTTCCAACATAGTATCAGCATTTTTAACCTATTGTTTTTACATACAATACATTTTTTACAGTAAATCCAAACAAAACCCTTTTAAAATATTTCAGTTCCCATTTTTCACTCGGGGCCACTAATGAAGCTAGGAATTAAATCATAAAATGTATATCTCTTTCCTTATCTTTAACCATCCATATATGGGAAGATTCGTTATAGTCACTCAACTACGGAGACATTGATGTCACCTGACGGTCATAGAAACCTGTGAATCTTGGCGTGTGAAGTGCCATAGTGTCCCAGCTTGAGGCCTTATTTACACGAACGTGCTTCACGTCCGTGATGCGCGCATTAAAATTGCGTGCGTCGCACGGACCTATGTAACTCAATGGGGCCGTTCAGACAGTCCGTGATTTTCACTCAGCGTGTGTCCGCTGCGTAAAACTCACGACATGTCCTATACTTAAAGAGGCTCTGTCACCAGATTTTGCAACCCCTATCTGCTATTGCAGCAGATCGGCGCTGCAATGTAGATTACAGTAACGTTTTTATTTTTAAAAAACGAGCATTTTTGGCCAAGTTATGACCATTTTTGTATTTATGCAAATGAGGCTTGCAAAAGTCCAAGTGGGTGTGTTTAAAGTAAAAGTCCAACTGGGCGTGTATTATGTGCGTACATCGGGGCGTTTTTACTACTTTTACTAGCTGGGCGTTCTGACGAGAAGTATCATCCACTTCTCTTCAGAACGCCCAGCTTCTGGCAGTGCAGACACAGCCGTGTTCTCGAGAGATCACGCTGTGTCGTCACTCACAGGTCCTGCATCGTGTCGGCACCAGAGGCTACAGTTGATTCTGCAGCAGCATCAGCGTTTGCAGGTAAGTAGCTACATCGACTTACCTGCAAACGCCGATGCTGCTGCAGAATCAACTGTAGCCTCTGGTGCCGATGTGTCCTCGCTCGTCTGACACGATGCAGGACCTGGGGAAGTGACGTCACAGCGTGATCTCTCGAGAACACGGCTGTGTCTGCACTGCCAGAAGCTGGGCGTTCTGAAGAGAAGTGGATGAAACTTCTCGTCAGAACGCCCAGCTAGTAAAAGTAGTAAAAACGCCCCGATGTACGCACATAATACACGCCCACTTGGACTTTTACTTTAAACACACCCACTTGGACTTTTGCAAGCCTCATTTGCATAAATACAAAAATGGTCATAACTTGGCCAAAAATGCTCGTTTTTTAAAAATAAAAATTTTACTGTAATCTACATTGCAGCGCCTATCTGCTGCAATAGCAGATAGGGGTTGCAAAATCTGGTGACAGAGCCTCTTTAAGCGTGTTTTGCGCATCACGCACCCATTGAAGTCAATGGGTGTGTGAAAATCACACGCAGCACACGGATGCACTTCCGTGTCGCGCAATATTAGATCAAGAAATGAAGGGAAAAATAAAACCACCTCCTTCATTTCTTTTTCTAAACATCAAAACCGCGTGTCAGAAGGATGGCATATGCGTGAAAATCACACAGCCACGCACCAAACACTGATGACACACGTAACTGCAACGCACAAAAAAACGCAGTGTTTTTTGCGCGGGCGAAAAATACACGTTCATGTGAATTTTGCCTGAAAGGGAATATATAACCTATATTTTGAACTAATTAAAACCAGATACTAAGGCCTCATTCACACGAGTGTATCCGATTCACGCGCGTGAAAAATGCACGTGAATCGGGTCTGTGTGTGTTGCGTTAGGCATCAGTGTGTTTAGTGAGTGGCATGCGGTATTCACGCACTCGCAAAGCACATCTTTTCTTTTTTTTTTTATTATTTTCAAATGAATTGATGGGCAAATCACGCAGCGCACACGCATGTGCATCCGTGTGCAGTGAGTGGTTTTCATGCGCCCATTGACTTCAATGGGCGCGTAGGTGCGTGATAACGCACCAATATAGGAAATGCAGTGAGTTTCACGCAGCGGACTCTCGCTGCGTGAAGAATCACGCATGTGTGAATGGCCCCATTGAAATCAATGGGTCCATGTACTTGTGCGTTGTTTCAACGCACAGCACACAGACTTATTACATTTTTATTTTCGGATTGTAGATTTGTTTATTCTATTTTCTGTACATGAATATGGGGCACCATCTTGCCTGAGATGCTGTTAACAGCATTTATAGATATACTTTACAGCAGCCACATGTACCATAGGAATCAATATTCTGGCGATTACCTATTGACTTCTATGGGAGAGTATTCTGGGCATGCTCTGTGCAAATAGATGGAAGAAGGGAGAGATGTTTCCATCACTTATTGTCAATGGTGAATCTTGTGTTATCTATATAGAGGTGTTCATTTCATTGTAATCCTGCCTGTGATGATAATGAGATGTCTGCTGAGAAGTGATCTCTACAGAACAGGAAATGTATATCTATAGTGAGGCTTAGTGGCCAGAGGGGGAACTGCAAGATTAAAGGTTAATTAATATGTTTAATGCGCATCTAACCTTTCAGGTAACTTCAGAATAAGCCGTCATATATGTGTACATGGGGACTGACACTATTTCTGGCCATTATATGACTTGTATTCTGTTATTTTAGCCGTTTTCCCCTCTGCAGGCTCTTTCTCTTATTCTCAATTTTCTCTGAGCTAGTCTATGGAGCCTAACTGCTATCATGTCTAACATACAAAGCACAAAGAGGATAATCCGATTTCTATTTATCACATGTATATATGGAAGCTTATACAGAAGCATATATAGACAATTATACAGCAGTAATGAGCAGTGTAGCTGAGAATCCAGCACTGGGGTGAGATATAGCACTAACTAGGATCTGCAGCAGCATGGAGAACATTATACCGCAGTAACGAGCAATATAACACTTACTAAAAGCAGCAGAAACATGGAGGACATTATACAGCAATAAGCAGTGTAGATCTGAATCCAGCACTGGGGTGAGATAAAACACTCACCAGAAGCTGCAGCAACGTCTCTGTATCTCTTTGCCTCTCTCTCTCTCTCTGCTCCTGCTCCCTCCTCTCCATAGATTTCTATGGGCAGCTGTAACCTAAACCCTCAGTTAGTCTGTCTTGTCTTGTGGAGATGGATTGAGTGAACAGTTGGAGGGGGGGGGCCTGATAAGCATTTTTCTCTTATAAGATAAACTAGAACGTTTCTAATATTCACTTGTACTATTGATTTATGCAAAGTTTGTTGAAAAATTAGTGACCATTTAACATAAAAACTTGCTGGGCGTTTTCTGATGACACATTCCCTTTAAAGTCCATATATGTATATGTACCGGTATATACTACGTTAAAAATGAATTTCTGGACTTCCGGTTCCGGCGCTGGGGATGCAGGACGCGAGTGACTGAGCTCCCGCTCCCGTCCAGCCTGTAAGCTCGCAATAGTCGCTACGGCGACGATAATCAGCGGGGAAGTCACCAGCCCTGCACACGGCAACATCATCGGTGGTGCCTGTATGGACAGGTACCTCCTCAGAAGCGCGCAGAAGCCAGCCATGGAGGAATCAGCCGCGGCCGTGGTAAAGGGAGGTAAGATGGCGGCGCTTCCCGCCACTGCGACCCTGCTATACACACAGGAAGATGAGCTGCAGCACCATCAGTCCCAGCTTTCAAGCCCGGCAGAGCATGTACTGTCCGCTCTTCCAGTAGCCATTGACTATGTAACCCTGGCCCGTGAAGTAGCCAAACAGATAGCGCCAGACCTGCAAAAGGCGCTGGAAAAAACGGTGTAAGATTCTCTAAACCGCGTGCATGCGGAGCTGGCACAAGTCACTATCAGAGCTGATGAGTTAGAACAGCGTATGACGCTGCTGGAGGATGAAAATGAACGCCTGCAATCCAAACTCAGAGGGGTGCTGTCTGTTACTGCGCAGTTGGGGGACAAGGTGGAGGATCTGGAAAACCGCTCCAGGAGGAGCAACCTGCGACTGGTGGGGCTGAAAGAAGCGGTGATATCTGCTGATTTGCAACGAGTGTGTGAGAGGACATTGCCGGAAGCCTTAGGTCTCCCTCGTCCATGCCGGGTGGAGAGGGCGCATAGAGTGGGGCCGGACCCAAGAAACCTCCCAGCAACAGCTGACCACAATTCACATCGTCCCAGACAAGTGATCTTCAAACTGTTGGATTACAATGACAAGGTGGCACTCATGAAAGCTTTCCGCAGCAGATCGCGTCCTTTGGAAATAATGGGCATGAAAGTGCTACTATTTGAGGATTTCTCGGCGGAGGTTGCAAAACGAAGGCGGGCTTTCAGCAAGATCTGCACCGCGCTGTTCCAAGCGAGAATACGCTTTAGCCTGCAGTACCCAGCCATCCTGCGGGTGTTTCAAGAGAACAGGCGGAATAAGGTTTTCACCACTCCACAGGAAGCGGAGGACGCACTTGCGGAGCTTTGTGGGAACAGATCACAGCAAGAGGAGCGTCACAGTCCAGTACATAGTCCGCAGCGCAAGTCAAGAGAAGACAAAAGGAACCGGCTAAATATGGAGCGTACCTGGGCAGAAGCCTTAATGCCCACACCTGGAAGATCCCGGGGGGGTCGAGCCGGAAATAGAGGGGACTCTCCGAAGCCGCAGAGGCGAACACGGGACCGCACCCGATCCACGTCTCCTGATTGACGGACGAAGTCCTTTTTGGCGCATTTTATTTAAGCTGTTGTGATGATGATTTTGTGGACGCTGTAGGCCAATTGCAGATTCCGACCAGCTACAGATAAGTTTACAGATAATCTGAAAGTTATTGAGGGGGATATTTTGCGGTTTTATACAGCACTATGTACCGGTCAATAGTTGACCTATTGTTACAATGTTACAATGTTATCAAGGTTGAAGTATATGCATTCTGATATTTCCCTGCTTTTTCACTGCAAGATATTTGTGAGGGAGTTAGATCAGGATCTGAGATTGTCCCTGGTGGGCGGGATTGACCGGGAGTGATACAATGCCTCCCCCACGCAAGGGATTAGTGTTATCTGTTACAATGGCAGACTGAGGGAAATTGTGGTAGGAGATAGGGGACACGGAGGTAGGGAAACCTTAAAGGGGTATTCCGGAACTAAAAAATTACATTTATTTAAATAAAACAATGAAAAAGATATAACTTTCCAATGTACTTACGTTTCATCAGATGGCTGTAGCGTCGTATATCCTCCTCCGTCGCCGTCCCCTTAGCAATGCAAAATCTGCACTTCCTGTGCAGACCCGTCCATTTGGTCTTCTGCCTTGCTTCCGGTTTCCGGCTTTCACACTGTACGGTTACGTCATCAAAAATGACGTAACCGTACCACGTGCTTCTTTATTGAATTAGAGCATGCGTGGTGAACACACTCCACCGCGCATGCTCTGTGAAATTATGTGGCTGCGTCTTCAGCGGCCGTGTATATTACACTGCGCATGCGCAAGGTTGAAGGTGTGTAGCGGTGTGTATACGAAGTTGCAGGAATAACGGCCGTTTCGGCCGTCTTCCCGACAGGTGCAGGAGCTGTGACAGCTGCTGTCTCGTACAGCAGCTGCCGCAGCTCCTACAGCGGGGACCGATCGCTGTGTCCCCGCTGTCTAACCCCTTAAAAGCCGCGTTCTATAGAGATCGCGGGTTTTTAGGGGTTAAGTTACCATCGCCGGCCTGCTACACGATAGCGGCCGGCGATGGTTACTATGGCAACCGGACACCAAACAAAGGCGTCCGGCTATGCCATCGACGGAAGCCTAGTGGGTCCTGACAAAGTCAGGACCCACTATGCTTGCTGTCAGTGAATAGCTGACAGTTCTAATACACTGCACTACGGATGTAGTGCAGTGTATTAGAATAGCGATCAGGGCCTCCTGCCCTCAAGTCCCCTAGTGGGACAAAGTAATAAAGTAAAAAAAAAAGTTAAAAAAGATGTGTAAAAATAAGAAATTAAAAGTTAAAAAAATCCCCCTTTTTTTCCCTTATCAGTCCTTTTTTATTAATAAAAATATATAAATAAACGATACATAATTGGTATCGCCGCGTCCGTAACGGCCTGAACTACAAAATTATTTCGTTATTTATCCCGCGCGGTGAACGCCGTAAAAGAAAATAATAATATACCGTACCAAAATCACAATTGTTTGGTCACTTCACCTCCCAAAAAATGTATTAAAAATAGATCAAAAAGTTGCATTTACCGAAAAATGTTACTGATCGAAACTACAGTTCGTTACGCAAAAAATAAGTCCTCGCACGGCTTTATTGATGGAAAAATTATAAAGTTCTGGCTCTTAGAATAAGGTAACAAAAAGTGAATGATTTTTTACAAAACGTATTTTATTGTGCAAACGCCATAAGACATAAAAAAACTATAAACATCTGGTGTCACCGTAAGGCCGAGTTTACACGAGCGTGTGCGTTTTGTGCAAGCAAAAAGCGCGGCGTTTTGCGTGCGCAAAAAGCACTTAACAGCTCCGTGTGTCAGCCCTTTATGATGCGCGGCTGCGTGCTTTTCGCGCAGCCGCCATCATTATGACACTCCGTTTGGATGTTTGTAAACAGAAAAGAACGTGGTGCTTTTCTGTTTTCATTCATCCTTTACAGTGCTGTTGCGTGAATCACGCGCGTCCCACGGAATTGCTTCCGTGCGACATGCGTGGTTTTCACACACCCATTGACTTCAATGGGTGCGTGATGCGCGAACAGCGCACAAATATAGGACGTCGTGCGTTTCACGCAGCGGACATACGCTGCGTGAAAATCACGTACCTGTCTGCACGGCCCCATAGACTAACATAGGTCCCTGCGACGCGCGTTGCAAAAACGTATAATACGCTCGTGTAAATGAGCCCTAATCGTATCGCCCCATAGAATAAAGTGAATATGTCATTTATAGCGCACGGTGAACGCTGTAACAAAAATAGAATTAAAAAACAATAGAATTGCTGTTTTTTAGTCACCGCGCCACTTAAAAATAGAATAAAAACTGATCAAAAAGCTGCATGCACCCCAAGAAAACTACAATGTATTCCTCAAGTGGTCTAGTTTCCAAAATGGGATCACCTTTTGGGGGTTTCCACTATTTTGGTACCACAAGACCTATTCAAACCGGACATGGTGCCTAATAAAAAGGCGGCCTCAAAATCCACTAGGTGCGCCTTTGCTTCTGAGGCCGGTGCTTCAGTCCATTACCGCACGAGGGCCACATGTGGGATATTTCTACTGCAGAATCTGGGCAATACGTATTAAGTTGCGTTTCTCTGGTAAAACATTTTGTGCATAAACTTTCTAAATGCTGTTGTGAATACTTTGAGGGGTCTAGTTTCTAAAATGTCGTGTTTCATAGGGGTGTCTAATATATAGGCCCCTCAAAGCCACTTCAGAACTGAACTGGAAGCCCAAAAAAAATAATTAGGCAATACTTCGCTTCTATACGAACTAGTTAGCGATTCACAGTGTGATGAAGTAAGGGGAAGCAGCGCTTATACGAGCGGTGCACCCCCTTCAAACAGCCGATGACTTTTCAGTTCACAGGTAGCAGAGTTACATGATGGGGAATTTGTTTTCCTGTTGTGTAACTCTGCTACCTGTCAATGGAAAAATCAGCTGCCAGAGTGAAAAATGTTTCCACACAGAGGAGTACCGCAAAGAAACACCTGGGAATCAGACATGATGGACTAACATTTTTCCCTGTGGTGGATGACTTTTCAGTTGACAGGTAGCAGAGTTACATGAAGGGGAATTATTTTTCATCGATGGCTAGTTAGGAGCGCTGCTTCCCTTTAGTTTTTTCTTGCTCACTGTGAATCTCCGACACAGGATGCAGCGGCGATCCACAGGTATTGCTCCTTTTATCCCAATTCACATGTTAGAATTCAATTTTTTTTATTTTATATATATATATATATATAAAATACAGTATTTAAAACTAAGACTGTATAAACAGTTAATATACATTTAGAAAACTTATAATTATAAAGACCAAACTTTACGTATCATCATATAGGGTCAGTGTTGTTTAAAAACGCAGATATCCAGTGATTTCAGCTTGTGCTAGCAGTAATAGAATGAGAGCACCAAAATGAAGACTGGGATTGCAGAAGTTAGTAGAGCTGGGTGTAGTAGGCGGAGCAAGTGCACTGCTGCATGCACATTGCATGCTGGGACTAGAGCAGTGCATGCAGGGAGGAGAAACACAGGAAGAGAAGAGGAATGAACTTACTGAGCAAAACAAACCTCTCCAGGTAAACAATAGGGAGTAATGTTACTAAAACCATTTATTATCAAGAAAAAGCTAGACAGAGTGCACTAATATCTTAATAGAGGAACATTGCATTGATTTAAAAAATAAAAAAAAGTATTGGAAAACCCCTTTAAAGGCATGGTGTTGCCCTAAAAACATGTTTTTTTTTTAAAAATTAAACATTTAGTGTGTGGGTGATTAAACATTGTTCAAATTTTTTTTTTTTTTTTGCACGAGTCCAGGAAATATTATAAATTATTTCTAATTTATAATACTACCCATTTTTGGTCACTAGATGGAGCTGTTCCCAATGTTGCAGCATTGCAACATTGGGTTAAAAGCCCTCGCTCTAGTGAGCTCTCAGCATCCCCCCCTCCTTTATCCTGGCTAGTGCCGGGATAAACGAGGGGTTTGAAAGGTTTAACCTCCTACACTGTGTGTCGCCATTTTTTGAGGTAACCCACAGTGTAGTAGGTTTACATACAGTAGTAAACACACACAAACACTAACATACATTGAAATGTCTTACCTGCTCCTGCCGCCGCGGCTCCCTCCGGCCCGTCCGCTCCCTTTGCTGCCGCTGTTCCATGTGCACAAGTCCGGAAGCCGCGACCGGAAGTAGTAATATTACAGTCCGGCCGCGACTTCCGGTCCACAGGAAAATGGCGCCGGACGGCGCCAATTTCGAATAGGACTGTGTGGGAGCGGCGCATGCGCAGTTCCCACACAGACGCCGTACACGGACGTGAATGGGACGGGAGCCGTTCACAGTCCCTATGGGACTGTGGCTGCCGTACTCCATGTCTGTGTGTGTCGTTAATCGACACACACAGAAATGGAACAAAAAATGGCAGCCCCCATAGGGAAGAAAAAGTGTAAAAATAAGAAACAGTAAAACACAAACACACAAATGAATATAAACGTTTTTATTACAGCACTAACATCTTTAACATATAAAAAAATTATTTGCCATGACACTGTTCCTTTAAAGCGAAGCAAGGTTCATAGGGAAATGTGAGGATGCAATCCTAACGGACTCTAGGCTGTTAAAGTAATGATAAGGGAATGTACATAAGGGTGCGCAGGCGACAAAGAGGTACTGAGGGGGCAAGGGCAGGTGTTACTTCCTCATGGAAGGAGCCATATAGGCAGGCTGGGGGGGAGGGGGAGGGAGGGGCGCGTTCTGGCATAACAGAAAAAAGTGAAGTCACATACACCAGTGGGTATTAAGGGACTGCTAACCCTTGCCGCAGGTGATTTTATGATTTTGTTAGGTAAGGGATGGTTGGCCTTGTTGGTTCTGGCTTACAAGCCAGGGTTTGGTTATGATGTTAATGTTAATGTTTGTACATGGCTCTTGGGAAAAGACGGATCTGACTCCCTGGACTCCACACGACTTTTAGGCACTTTAGCTCATCTTAAACACGGTCCAATAACATGAGAATAGTTTCTTGGAACGTTAAAGGGCTGAGATCCCCACAGAAAAGGACCAAACTTTTAAGGCACATGAAACGATTGCATCCTGATGTGGCCCTATTGCAGGAAACTCACCTTACCGAGCCGGAGTTTAAGTATTTGCAAAAGTTCTGGGTGGGTCAGGATTTTGGCTCGTCGGCAAGGGAGGGTAAGGCGGGAGTTATAATTCTGGTACATAAAAACTTTGCGTTTACGCTGGTGTCCCAGGAGCGGGATGACGAGGGCCGTTGGATTCATCTAGTGATGGAGCATGAAGGGGAAACCATCAGTATTTATAATGTGTATGGCCCAAATACGGTTAACACTGGTTTTTTTGGTCACTTGGAAACCCAACTCCAGCAGGATCGCACTAGGTTTTTGATTTTAGGGGGAGACCTTAACACTGTAAGGTCTTCAAAGGAGGATAGGAGCGCAGGGACTAGTTCGCAGAGAAATAGAGATAAGATCTTGCCCGACTTTTTAAGACACACGGCCCTAATAGATGCGTTCAGGAGTTTACACCCAGATGCGCGGGAATATACACATTTCTCTCATGTTCATCAGTCATGGTCGCGTATTGATTATTTGTTAGTTAGTGACGCAATGGCGCGACGTTTACGTGAAGCGGCAATTGAAGATCTAGTTATTTCGGACCATGCTCCGGTTACCATTACATTGGCTGACACAGTAGCTAGAGGAACGGATCTTATCTGGAGGTTTCCCGCCTTTCTGGCAAAGGATGAGGGCTTTACACAGAAGCTTAAGGGGTGGTGGATGGAATTCGATGGGGATAATGTAGCGCATCGCTCGGAACCGTCATTGTATTGGCGTACAGCCAAGGCGGTAATAAGAGGGAAAATCATGCAGTATATGTCTAATCTTAAACGTAGGACGACCGAAGGATACAAGGCAGCGAGCGACAGATTACGGCGTGCGTACACAGCATTCCTACATTCGCCATCAATGCTATTGGGGGAGGAATGGAAGGAAGCCAAGCGACAGTTTCATCAATGGTTAGACAAAAGAGAGAGTATTTACCGGTCCCAATTTGATGCTGATTTAATGCGTTTCGGCAATAAGGCGGGCAAATTATTAGCGCGGTTAGCAAAGGGGAGGTATGCACCGGCACATATTTCAACACTTAAAGAATCAAACGGAACTCCTACCTCGGACCCAAAAAAAATCAATATTAATCATATTAAGTAAATATTACCAAGCCCTTTACTCAGAAACACCCATAGATCTCCAAAAAGGGAGGGAATTTTTGGAGAAGGTGAAGTTGCCAGGGCTTACCCAGGAGCAGAATGGTCATTTGAGCGCGGAGATTACACTAGAGGAAGTTTGGAGCGCCATTAAAACATTATCTAACGGGAAGGCCCCGGGTCCGGATGGATTCACAGGGGAGTTTTTCAAATCTCTGAGAGAAGAAATCAGCCCTACCTTGGTGGCATATTATAATACTTTACTAGGAACGGGAGCTTTACCGGCAGAGGCCAAGGTAGCGCATATAAAGGTGTTACCCAAGAAGGGGAAGAATCCTCTTGACCCAGGGTCGTACCGCCCCATCTCGCTGATAGATCAAGATCAGAAATTGCTCACAAAAATTTTGGCCAATCGACTGGCTATGTATCTACCCATACTGGTGGGAAAATCTCAGGTAGGCTTTGTAAAGGGCAGGGCTGCAGTGACAAATTTACGCAAGGTATTGACGGTGCTAGAAACAGTCAGGCACGATCCCAAGCCAGGTACCAGGCCGGCACTTTTAGCACTAGACGCAGAGAAAGCCTTTGATAACATACAATGGGAATGGCTGGGGATGGTGCTAGACAAAATGAACATTCAGGGAGATTTCCGGGTCTTCCTGAAGGGAGTCTGCAATAGCCCGCAAGCACGTGTTCACTCCTCGGGGTTCCTGTCAGATCCCTTCCAATTACATAAAGGAACACGACAGGGTTGCCCCTTGTCGCCCCTGCTATTCAATCTAGCACTGGAACCTATGGCCAGATTCTTGGAGGAATCGGACATGTTCAGAGGCATTCAAGTGGGATCTTGTGCAGTGAAATTAGCCCTGTTCGCTGATGATGTCATACTTTTTATGTCAAACCCTCAGGAGCATTTAGGGAAGGTTTTTCAATTTTTGCAGGAATTTGGGCAATTCTCGGGATACAAAGTCAATATAGCTAAGAGCGAACTGCTGGAGTTGGGCAGGCCACTGCCAAAGACCTTTTGGCAATCCTTGGGTTGCGGGATATCACCGGTGGAACACTGCATTACCTATCTGGGTATCAAAATAGGGAGGGTACCAGATACTCTGTATGGCTTAAATTATCCCCCGTTAATTAAAAAAATACAAGCGGATCTCACTAGATGGGGCCAATTGCCGTTGTCCCTCTTGGGAAGATGTCATCTGATCAAGATGGTTAGTTTTCCTAGATTGCTATACCCCTTTCAAACGCTACCTCTCTTATTGAAGCATGTGGATGTCTCGAAATTGACGGCTTCATTCACTAAATTTATATGGGCAGGAAAAAGGCCGCGTATAGCGCTCACCAAGTTCATGATGGGTAAACAAGAAGGGGGTGTGAACTTTCCGAATGTCAGGGGTTATAACGTGGTCTGTCTTTTGCGTCATGTAGTAGATTGGCTTCATGAAACAAGTAATTATTCCAATTTAGATCTTGAAGGGGAATATGCCTCACCCTGGAACCTGAAAGCTTTGTTACATTGTAGAATCGCTTCTCTTCCGTGCCGTCTCAAAACCTCCATTGTATTGAGAGATACAGTTCTAGCTTGGAAAGTGGTACGTAAGCAGTTTAGGTTACCCCACATGGTATCGAAGTATATGCCGTTGAGCGGTCATCCAGAGTTTTTACCGGGAATGGACAAGGGGGGCGGAATTGCCTCATGGGGGAGGGTAGGCATTGGTAGCGCAGGGGATCTTATGCATACAGAGGAAAAGAGGTCTACTAAACTCAGACCCATAGTAGATAGAGTCAATTTTTTGCAAGTACTTCAGGTACGAACATTTTGTACCTCCAGGCTCAGGGATTTGAGTAAGGAAGCTACTACGCACACTCTGGATGAGGTCATAGGTCCAACAACTGGGCGGGCGACCATTTCAGGAATGTATAGAGCATTGAGAGAGGGTTTTGTTCGTCCGCAATTAAGGATTAGTTTTAAAAGCTGGGAACGGTGGACTCAGGATCCAGATATAGGAGAGACCATACTGGGGGGTTGGGAGACGGTACGGAAGAGTGTGATAAATGAGAGCTGGAGGGAAACCTATTTTAAGTTGATGCATGCAGCTATATATGGCTTTAATATCTTTCCCTCACAATCTTTCCCTGATCGCATTACAAGTTGTCCCAAGTGCAATACACCACTGACGAATTTGTGGCATGGAGTGTGGGGGTGTGTACATACGAAAAGATTTTGGGGGATGGTACAGAAATATATTAAGGACCATTGGAAAACGAATCTCCCAATGACGCCTCAAGCGCTACTATTCCATCAGGCGCGGCCGCCAGAGGAAGAGGGTGCTCGAAGAGTGAGATCACCTCCCGTGTTGGTGCACACGATTTTACTGGTAGCTTTGAGATGCCTCCTGAGTCACTGGTTAGAGGCAGACACGCCGGGGTTAGAAATGATTGTGTCACGGCTGAAACAGTTATTGGTTCTTGAGAGGGTGGAGGTGGAAAGGCGGAAGGAAATGGGAACCAAGAAGCTATTTGATAAGTGGCAAGTATTTATAGAAACGCAATGTACAACAGCCGAAATAGCGGAAATTGTTAGGCCTTTCCAGTACACAAAGTGGTACTGCATGCAGCTCTTGGCAGGCGTTTTAGGGAGGATGCAACTGTGAACCAGCTGGGGGAGAAAGGATGAGTGGAAACTCATTTATGATCTAGGTGGTGTTGGAGTTGGGGGAGTCATGTTTGTTTGGTCCATCTGAAGATCGACAATTATGCCATATTTTCTATGTTGGTGTGTTTATATGTTATGTTGAATTTAATTTAAAAGTTAATCCCATGACAGTTGAGTGCTGCGCACTCATGATGTAACTCTTACGTGAAATGTTTGTAAGAAAATGTGAAAACTGACAATAAAAAGGATATTTAAAAAAAAATAAAAAATGAATTTCTGACCTGTTGGAACTGACTAGTGTTCATTTTCTACTACTTTTTACTTCTCATTCTCACACCTGGCTGGAATAAAATCTTCACTGGACCGTTAATGCCTAAATCAGTGGTTCTTAACCTGGGTTCGATCGAACCCCAAGGGTTCGGTGAGTCAGTCTCAGGGGTTCGGCGGAGGTCAAGACACATTTCCAACTCATATGATTCGTGATGACACGCTCCGTTTGGCCATCATTGACTGCAGGTGATCACGCTACATCGTTTGGCCTATCGTGCGCTATGTGAAAGACGACGTGATAAAGGAAGATTTTTTTATTTTGTAAAATAACAACTAAGGCAGCCGATGTGAAGAAACTTGGGGATGACTTTTTCAAAGACAACAATCTTTCGTGGGATATGGTTTCTGCAGTTTGTTCGGACGGAGCTCCAGTCATGCTGGGAAGAAAGTCTGGTTTTGGTGCGCTAGTGAAAGCCGATGCACCACACATCATTGTTACGCATTGTATTCTGCACAGGCATGCGTTGGCAACAAAAACCTTGCCTCCAAAACTGGCTGAAGTATTAAAAATGTAGTGGAATGCGTGAACTATGTGCGAAATAGTGCTCTGAGGCACCGCATCTTCAGTGAGCTGTGTAAAGAAATCGGCTCTGAATTCGAGGTACTTCTGTACCATTCTAACGTTCGGTGGTTATCCCGGGGACAGGTGCTGAATCCTGTTTTTGCCGTGCGTGTGGAATTAGCCCTGTTTTTGCAAGAGCACCAACATTGTAATGCGGATTGCTTCAAAAATTCTGAATTCATTCTCATTTTAGCGTACATGGCTGATATCTTCGCAGCTCTCAATCATCTCAATCAACAGATGCAGGCGGTGGAGTCAACATCATCGAAGCAGAAGAAAACCTGAAGGCTTTTCAAAAAAGCTACCGTTATGGAAACGATAAACAGAGAACGATAACTTTGCAAACTTTCCCCTGCTGGATGACTGTATAAGTAAGATCGAAGATGTATCTGGAATCGAAGACATTTCTGTACCCGCGGAACTGAAGCAAGCAATTGCCACGCACTTAGATGAGCTTGCAAAGTCTCTTGACGGATACTTCCCTACAAGAGAGTCATATCCAGCATGGGTGAGACAGCCGTTCACGTTTAGTGTTGAGACAACAGATGTCAATGATGAATACCTCGATGAAATCATTGAAATTCAGCAGGTTCAACAGCAACTCTTCAGAACAACAACGCTCTCAACGTTTTGGTGTCAACAAATGGTAACGTACCCTGTTATTGCTGAGAAAGCTCTGGAGATTTTCATACCGTTTGTTACAACATATCTTTGCGAGCAATCCTTTTCGAGGATGCTGGACATAAAAGTGAAGAAAAGGAACAGACTTTGTTGCGAAAATGACATGAGAGTGGCACTTGCCAAGGTGAAGCCGCGCATTTCTGAACTGGTCTCTGAAAGGCAACAGCAGAAGTCACACTGATTTGCAGTAAATATTCATTATTATGTTTTGATGGTTTTGTTCTTTGAACACAGTGATGTTGATGCACGGTTCATTTTGTGCACCAGTAAAATATATACCTATGTTTTGAATTTGAAAAAATCATATTTTATTTTTCCAATTAAGAAGGGTTCGGTGAATGCTCATATGAAACTGGTGGGGTTCAGTACCTCCAATAAGGTTAAGAACCACTGGCTTAAATAATGTGACTTTTACAGAATTTTTCTGTGCTTTCCATGTATTGTCTGCCCTTCAAATACAAATGAATATGGCACCATGAGTCTGGGTTCAAATCTTGGTACATGAAGTTCTTGAGAACACTAAAAAAACGTTACTGTCTGAAGAAAAGTGATTCATGTATTTTGCCTCCAGACTGTGGAAGTGGTGACAGTTTATTGTCTTATTGATTTGTGTGATTTTCCCTCCGTCTTCTCAAACTGCGCCTTCTGTAAGATATTTATAAATGTTTAATATTCTTCTTTGTAGAACAACAGAGCTAGATTTAGTGGATTTAGTAGATTTATGCTTTCCACGTACAGTACAAATATACACGTGGCACCCAGCGCTCATCAAATCGTTGCCGTCTAGCCAATGTCTGAGCATCTCCTGCTATATTTACCTGCATTTACCACTTGTACGTTGCCTGACCAAGGTTCCTGGTGATTATTGTTTGCTATAGGTGGATTGATGCGGTCAGAAAATTGCCTTTGCTCTTTGATCCCTGCGTGTCCTGACCTGCATCTTTGTACCCGTTCTTATTGAACTCTGCATGTCCTGATTTTGGATTTGAGCGACCATGCTTCTGCCTTACTATTCTGTACCTTGCATGTGTAAATCTATAAGCTATCAGCGGTTTCTATTGGAGACTGCTCTGGAAATTCGACCTGGGGGTTCTCTGCCCAAAGTCTATACCCCATCAGGGCATTTTAAAGGTAAAATCGACTCCGTCCCCCCTTTTTACTCACAGCCAAATCCAATGGACCCAGTAGGTTCACTCGCTTTCTCTCCTAAAGTTAATTTGTGACAAGTTATCCAGGGGTTCCCAGGGAGTTCATTCTGTGGATACATTTTTTGGAACTAGGGCAGGTAACACTCAACGGAAGAAGAAGTGATTGTTGATGAAGGCAATGAGACAAAACTGTAGTGGTCGGGCCCCTTGGTCGATAGCAGAGGAAAATTGAGGTTTGGAGAGACAAAATTGTAGTCAGACTAAAGGACAGATAGGAAGAAATAAACCAATGATAGTATTGCACATATTGGAGCCTTAAAAAAATTCCCCATTTTTGGGGGGTCAGTTACTCTCACCTGCCTGGATCAGATGATATGAGTTTATAGATTTATGATGATGAGCGACACAAAAACCTTTCTTGCTCGCATCCTGAACTCTACCCTACTTCCAAGAGCCGTTCAACATTGTATTAGGTTAATCTGCAACCGAGTTCTCAATTATAAAGCATTTAATACCAAAGGGAGAAGGGAGACCGATGGACCCATTAAACTCTTTTGATTCAGTAATACTTTTCCCTGAGGCCACAGTCTAATTAGCTTTGGATGAGGCATACTTTCTTTGACTTTGCACACTGGGATCTATGCACTGCTCTTGTGCTGCTCTGCATAGAGAAACACTTCCGTTGTGTCTGTTTTGAATTTACTTCTTCTGGATGTATTATCTGTGTATGTGTCATTGTGACTCACCAACGGCAGCTAACCACATGTTGAATTAAAGGGGTAGTCCAGGATTAGAAAAGCATAGCTGCTTTCTTTCAAAAACAGTGACACACTTGTTCACAGGTTGTGTGTGGTATTGCAGCTCAGCCACATTCACCTCAATAGAGCTGAACTGCAATACCATGGAAAGGTCTGCCAGTGTGCAGCCATGTCTGTTATATCCTGTATAACCACTTTAACCTGTTCATTTGAGGTGCCTCAAGTCATTCTCATCTAACCACGTTCCCATATAATTTTTTAACCCCTTAAAGATCAGGCCAATTTGAGTTTTTTCATTTTCGTGTTTTGTCCTCCCCGCCTTCCAAAAGCCATAACTTTTCTTAAAATTTCTTTGTCGACATAGCCATATGAGGGCTTCTTTTTTGCGGGGCAAGTTGTCGTTTTTCATGGCACCATTTATTGTACCGCGTAATGTACTGGGAATATGAAAAAAAATCATTTCTGGGGTGAAATGGGCAAAAAACAGCGATTACACAATTTTTGGGAGTTTTTTTTTTATGGCGTCCATTAGGCAGTAAAAACTACATATTCACCTTATTCTACAGGTTGATACGATTGTGGCGATACCAAATTTATATGTTGTGTTTTATGTTTTACCACTTAAAAAATAAAACTATTTGCTAAAACAAAAAATGTTTGTTTTTTATTTTTCCACCAATTTAGAGGTGTGAAGGCTTAAATTTTGTGGGGCGAGCTGTAGTTTTCACCGATACCATTTTGGGGTACATGCGACTTTTTGATCACTTTTTATTCCTTTTTTTTTTTTAGAGGTAAGGTGACCAAAAAACAGCAATTTGCATGTTTTACATATTATTTTTTTACGTCGTTCACCGAGCGGGTTAAGCAACGCTATTTTGTGATAGTTGGGACTTTTACGGACGCGGCGATACCAGTTATGTTAACGTTTATTTTTTTAACATTGCTTTAGGGAAAAATATTTTTTTTGGAACATTATAAAAATCTTTATTTAACTGTGTTAAACTTTTTTATTAGTCCCCCTAGGGGACTTGAACCAGCGATCGTTGGATCGCTTGCATGATATACTACAATACTAATGTATTGCAGTATATCGTGATTCTGACAGTCACCTTTGAAGCCCTGCCGGAGGCAAGGCCTCAAAAGAGTCAAAAGATGGCAGACCTGGGGGGCCTTCATTAGACCCCTAGGCTGCCATAACAACTATAGTCACTGGCCGATCCCGTCGCGGAGGAAGGCCCGATGCCGCATTCGAGGGGGTGTCCCCCTGATTCGAACAATTTAAATGCGGCGGTCTATGTTGATTGCGGCATTTAAGGTGTTAAACGGGCGGAATCAAAGTGATCTTTAATTCCGCCCGTTGCAGTGACGTGTCGGCTGAGTATGGTTTATGGAGCCCGCTCATGAGCCAGCTCCATACTTCCCCTTAACGACTATCAAAAACACTGTTCTCCAAATTAAATAAAACCCTTCTCAGTTATCAGATCTTCCATCTAGTATCATTTGATGTTTGTTAACTTTCTTTACATGAAAACTTGCTATTTCTATCAAAACTAAAATACTACAGGTTTCATTCAAAGATCAAAGTGGTTCTCAGTTTTCAACAATTTCTACTTGTTAGAAGGGTCTCTTGACAATAAGCTGAAAAAACCTCTTAGAGGTCATTTTGATGTCAAATTTGATGGACATTTTTTTTAATAAACAGGTTTGTCAGTGTGTTTAGTGTAGCATTACGTAATCTTTACTAAAAAATTGTTTTGCTTTTTTAGATACAGCTGCTCCGTATTCTCCACACAGAGCAGCTGTATATAGGGCTAAATCCTGCTCCCATCAGGTCCGTGGGACTGATGGGTTTATTGACAGCGGCTCACGCAGGATCCACCTGTTATCCATCACATCTAAGTTCATAACATAGATGTGATAGCTTACAGGTGGATGTCACGTTGGGTATGTGGACCCACTGGGCCGTACCGCCTTGACGGTATGGCAGCTGGCCAACAGGACACAGGTCACAGTCTATAGTTCATATAGTATACCTGTGGTAGCTCAGACTGTAGCAAGACAGGCTCGGCTGGGACTAGGCAGCAGGCAGGCTCCAGGCGTGGTATACAGCACAGCACGACTTTAGTTCAACATGGTACTTGACCAGGATAGCACAGGATACAGGTAACAGGATACAGGTAGCAGGAACGGGAAACACTGGGAACTGGGAAACACTAGGAGACCATTTGCTTAGACATACTAGGTTAACGACAACAACGCTCAGGCATTGCAGGGAGGGGCACAGCCCTTCTTATAGCCTAAGGTGCTCTGGGAGCAATCAGCTCAATCTCCCAGCTGTGTGCACTTTGGATCCTTAAGTCTGGACTGAGCTCGCGAGCTCACCCTGGTGGTCACTGTGGAACAGGACGGCCGCATCTGCAAACATCTCTGGAGAGAAGGGCGTCGGCTGGATGGAAGGAGTTCGTGGTCAGCGACCACGGACATTACAGTGGATCCTGTGTGTCAGAGACACGCAGGACCCGCTGACACTGAACCCATCAGGTAATCAGATACCACTTACCAAACTACTCAAGTCAGTATGGATTTGACAACTAATCCCACATCAGTACAACTATGAATTTGATTGGAGTGTCTTAAACTGGAGGTCCTCAGGGGCGGAGCCTTTGTGTTTTGCATTTTTTTTATTGGAGAGTACAACTGTTTTTAAGGCATTCATTCACATAGTCTCTCCTTTGCAGTGTATGTCTGAAATTTTAGTCTCAGAACCAAAACTCTACATTTTGAGAGATTACAGATGCTCTCAAATAAAAATCCTTTAATTACTTTCTATTTTATAAGCTTTGGAAAACCTTTACACTCACAGGCTGATAAATGTGAGATTAATTTCTCATGTGAATGTATTAATACAAACAGTGTAAAAAGTCCCAAGGCATCATGATTAACTCACTTGTCAATTTCTCAGTGTACGGCAAAGGTTAGAAGTCTAATCATAATGAGTAACCGTGATATTTTTTTTAATTGTGAAATTAAATTGAAATTAATAGATTGTTACATTGGTGTTGGAGGCTTAACGAAAGGTTTAAACCAGGAATTTATGCTGTAAACGGTATAATTTCTATGTATAGTAACGGAGAATGTACCCATAGCACTGTAAAGAAATTGCAACTACATCAGACCCTATCCCTGTTTGATTTACAATGTAATTAAAGGGTATGTAAACTTCTACAGCCATATTTTCTATTGCTTCACAATGCATCTACAATGAGTAAAAATCTAACCGTTTTGTGTATATAGCTCCTATGTAGACCTATGTGTCTCCATGCTTACAGACTACAAACAAACCCGGTGTAGTCTGATCCTGCAGTGATGTGTTACTCCACTCCATCTGCCTCCTATGCTTGCTAAACTACTGTTTGTAGATAAGGGTGTAACTCATGACTGCAGGATCAGATCAATGTAAGAGCTCCTTTTGCATTTGGACAGTACACAATAAATCAATATAAACCCATATTCCGTTTTCTTCCACTAGGGGTAGCTTTTTGTCACTGTTTTCCTAAAGGGGTTTTCGGGTTACTTTAAATTGATGGCCTATCCTTAGATAAAGCCATTAATATTTGACCGGTGGGGGTCCAGCTCTTGACACTTGCGCACTGTTCAGTACAGCACAGCTCTGTACTTTTATTAGTGGCTCTGCATGGTATTACAGTTCAGTTCCATGAATGGAACAAAGTTGTAGCGAATTGTAACACTAGGCACAGCCACTGCTAAAAGTACGGAGCTGCGCCTGGTAAACATTGAAGGGGACGTGGAAAACCCCTTTAAGGGTATGTTCACACGCAGTAGCAAATTACGTCTGAAATTACGGAGCTGTTTTAAGGCGAATTTCAGACGTTTTTGCAAGTACTCTCGTTTTTCGCGGCATCTTTTACGGACGTAATTGGAGCTGTTTTTCAATGGAGTCAATGAAAAACGGCTCGAAAAACGTCCCAAGAAATGTCCTGCACTTCTTTGACGCGGGCGTAATTTTACGCGCCGTCTTTTGACAGCGATGCGTAAAATGACACCTCGTCTGAACAGAACATCGTAAAACCCATTGCAAGCAATGGGCAGATGTTTGCAGGCGTGATGGAGCCGTCTTTTCAGGAGTAATTCGAGGCATAAAACGCCTGAATTACGTCTGAAAATAGGTCGTGTGAACATACCCTAAGGCCGGATTCACACGTGCGCAAAAGGCACTTGACAGCTGCGTGTGTCAGCCCCGTATGATGCGCGGCTGCGCGCTTTTCGCGCAGCCGCCATCATTATGACACGTGGTGCTTTTCTGTTTTCATTCATCCTTTTCACAGCTGTTGCGCGAATCACGCTGTTCGCACGTTAGTGCTTCTTTGTGGCATGCGTGATTTTCACGCATCCATTGACTTCAATGGGTGCGTGATGCGCGAAATACGCCCAAAGAACGGACATATCGCGACTTTGACCCAGCGGACCAACGCTGCGTAAAAATCACGCACATGTCTGCACGGCCCCATAGACTAATATAGGTCCGTGCGACGCGCGTGAAAATCACGCGCGTTGCACGGACGTATATCCCGTTCGCCTGAATAAGCCCTTACAGTTATCAAACCAGCGTATACAAAGAGAGCTCTATAGCAAAGAAATAAAGCTTTAAACCCATTGTAATAAGATAATATATTTATTATAAAATAAAAATATAATGTTAGGTACTTTTTAAATGAAAGAAAACGGTTAATGGTGGATGTGGTTTCATAGAAGTGTAAAGAGGCAAAATGTAGTAATGATAGTGATGGGAGGGGTAGAGACAAGCACCAGTGTACACTACAGAGGGGAGTCTACAAAGCAAAGAAAATGCCCAGGCCTAGCTTCTGTGTTACGTAGGCGACTGCTGATAAGCTCTCTAATTTTCATGAACAGGCGAATGGTTGTCAAAATGTAATAAGTGAAATACCAGATAAAGAATCTTAAACCATTTCCCTGTACCATAAATTGCACCCATAGATTATACATATGAATGTTTTTATACAAATGTCTTTCTTATCATTCCCAGGAATGTCTTCGACTGGATTGTGTATTTTCTTCTTCTGGCTGTCATCCTCACTCATATAGCTGATGTGATTGTGCAGCACAATTCTGATCTACATGTGTCTCATGTCCGAGTCTTTGCAGTCACCATCATTTTTCTCTGGCTAAGGCTAATGAAACACGCAAGAGCCATCCGGTAAGTAGTAGCATGTTTGGCTGCATTCACATGTGACTGCTCGGTCATCAGAATAAAATATATTATCCATCCTCATAGCACTGAAATAGGTATAATATTTTGTAGGAAAATTATAAACTAAACAAAAAAAACAACATGATTATTGTGTTACTTTTTATTGTATTTTAAAGGGGTTGTCTACATTAGATAGTTCATTTTTGTTAGAAGGGTTCCCCGATGACAAATTAATAACAAAATGTATCCCTCACAGGACACTGTGTGGCACTATATATACAGGGGGCACGGTGTGTGGCACTATCTACAGGGGGCACTATGTGTGTGGCACTTTTTACAGGGGCACTGTGTGTGGCATTATTTACAGGGAGCACTGTGTGTGGTACTTTCTACAGGGGCACTGTGTGGCACTTTCTACAGGGGGTACTGTGAGTGGCACTGTTAACACGGGGCACTGTGTGGCACACTATCTACAGGGGGCACTGTGTGTGTAACACTATCTACAGGAGACACTGTATGTGGCACTCTCTACAGGGATACTGTATATTGCACTATTTACAGGGAGCACTGTTTCTGACTATCTACAGAAGACACTGTATGTGGCACTGTCTACAGGGATACTGTATATGGCACCATTTACAGGGGACGCCGCTTGTGACTATCTACAGGGGCTCTTTGTGGGACTCTTTCTACAGTGGGCACTGTGTATACCTAATCTGCCTAGGGCACAAAAATACCTTGACCCGGCCCTGGTCATATGCACTCCTAAATGGAAATATTTAAAAATTACAGCTCACCCCTCAAAAAAACAAGCCCTCACACAGCTCCATCGATGGAAAAAGAAAAAAGTTATGGGTCTCAGAACATGCGGTAGAAAAAAACGATATCAATTTGGTATCATCATAATTGTATCAACCCGCACTACAGCATGTATTTTTAGTGGGTAATTTTTCTAGGAGGAATAATTAAAAAAAAAACTTACAACAATGTCACCATTCACAGAAGTGAATTTCTGTACACTGCTTCAAAATATGTTGGCGCTATATAAACGGCAAATAAATCAAGCAATAAAAACAAAATTCATGTCACACGACATGAAACACAAAGTATATTACAAAGTTGCAGATAACATGTACCGTTGTTGCAGTTTTTGCCACAATATTTTATACGTTTTCTTATTACAATGACATATTTTACTGTAAATGAAAACAACCTCCTTATTAACACTTGTAAATGCCTATATTTAAGCTGCACCTGTCTCATTAAAGTGGTTCTCTCATCATTTTTATATCAGCTGATGGGTCTGTCTTCAGAAAACCCCTTCAATCAGCATAAGCCCCAACAGTCCATACATTTCCAGCTGTGTAATGCATGAAGTGGTTGCGTCTACTAGAGCTGCTCATAGAGGGTGTTCTAGGGTGGGGGTCCCCCTGTAAGGGTATGTTCACACGGCCTATTTACGGACGTAAATCGGGCGTTTTTGCCCCGAATTACGCCCGAAAATAGCGCCTCAATAGCGCTGACAAACATCTGCCCATTGAAAGCAATGGGCAGACGTTTGTCTGTTCACACGAGGCGTATATTTACGCGCCGCTGTCAAATGACGGCGCGTAAATTGACGCCCGCGTAGAAGAAGTGACCTGTCACTTCTTTGGCCGTAATTGGAGCCGCTATTCATTGACTCCAATGAATAGCAGCGCTAATTACGGCCGTAATTGACGCGGCGTTCAAGCGCCTGCACATGCCGGTACGGCTGAAATTACGGGGATGTTTTCAGGCTGAAACATGCCCGTAATTTCAGCCGTTACGGACCCCCGCCGTGTGGACAAGCCCTTAGGGTATGTTCACACGAGGGCGTCCGTTACGGCTGAAATTACGGGGATGTTTCAGCCTGAAAACATCCCCGTAATTTCAGCCGTACCGGCATGTGCAGGCGCTTGAACGCCGCGTCAATTACGGGCGTAATTAGCGCTGCTATTCATTGGAGTCAATGAATAACGGCTCTAATTACGGCCAAAGAAGTGACAGGTCACTTCTTTGACGCGGGCGTCTATTTACGCGCCGTCTTTTGACAGCGGCGCGTAAATATACGCCTCGTGTGAACAGACAAACGTCTGCCCATTGCTTTCAATGGGCAGATGTTTGTCAGCGCTATTGAGGCGCTATTTTCGGGCGTAATTCGGGGCAAAAACGCCCGATTTACGTCCGTAAATAGGCCGTGTGAACATACCCTTAATATCCCTATGCTACGGTATGTTGACCAAAATTAGCTTCTTTGATTGTTTTATTTTGGCTTAGATTTGGAATGAATGAACCCGGATTTATGACAATTAAAAACAATAGTGACAGGGATTAGTGTCTGTTTGCCTCTGCAGTGGCGGACACAGACTGCAAAAGGCCCCTGTGCAGATAATGTGCCAGGGCCCCCCCGCCCCCCCCCCCCAATACCGACAAAGTTACCTAAACATATATATGCATATAAAAATAAACCTTACTAATAAAAATTATGAAGGAAGATTTATATTGTACATTTTATTACCAGTTTAGAACACAAGTAACACATTTTTTTCCGGGTTAAATTCTTATCTAAACTAAGTCCCTAAATGTGGGCAAAGAAAATGAAAAACCTATACTCACCTCCTCCGGCGCCTCCGTTCCCCCTCCGCAGCCCCTATCCCTTTCTGTGTTTACAAAGCTGCTGTGGTGACGCGCGGTCGATGGCACATGACCGCTGCAGCCAATCAATGCCCTCAACAGCGATTTGCTGTGGAACTACTGTCCTCAGCAGCACACCAATGAGGAGTTATTGGCAGCAGCGGTCACGTGCCATCGGCAGCGCGTCACCAGTGCAGCCTTGTACACTTGTAACACAGACCGAGACAGGAGGATGGGGGCTGCGGCGGGTGAACGGAGGCGAGGGAGGAGGTGAGTATAGTTTTTTTATTTTCTTTGCCCACATTTTCTTTGCCCAGCTACTGTCCACGGGGGGCCCGCTGATGGGCTCGCAGCTACTGTCCACGGGCCTCTGTCTCAGTCCTCAGCATCGCGCAGCTGAGAACTGAGTCGGCCAGCAGAGGAACGGGCCCCCTTCCCACGCGGGGCCCTTGTGCAGCTGCACCGGCTGCACATGCGGTATGTCCGCCCCTGTGCCTCTGGCTAAAACCTAGGGTTACCAAAGGTGGATGTTCCTGGTGCATTATACATTCCTCCGCTGTCATTCATGGAGACTCGCGCTGTCACAAACCAGGCTGTGATTGATGATTGAGTGACCCCCTCATCATTTATTTCTCCCTGTCAGTGTAGTAGATCTGATACACTGACGGGGAAAAGAACGATGATCGGGTCATTCACTAATCAGTCACCACCTGCTCTCATTTGTCACAGACAATAAGGGCACAAGGAAAAAGGGACGAACTTGCGTAAATGTGTACTGTATCATGCTGTCAATGCTGCACGAGGTAGAGCAAATATGATGCTATAAAATGTATATTTGCACAATTTTACAGTCTATATAATACAATCTATAATAATATATAGATAATTTATAACATACATAAAATATATCATCTATATATAAAGCCGAGTCACTTTGTAGATACATTACATTACTTTTCTTGTACTCGCGCTGAGTTACAGCCTGGATTATAGTCTAGAGCTGCATTCACATTTCTACTGGTTACTATTGGAAACTGTCAACAAGCATGTTGTCAAACACACAACAAAAACATTAACAAAGCTCCTATAATGAAGAAGGACAGTCATTTTTTCCTATATTAGATTACTATACAGTACCTGGTGTAAAGAGGGCACTTCCCAAAAATCACCAGAGCAAGTTCTGTAAAAGCATTGAGCCAGCAAGGAATGCTGGGAGATTTTAGCTTTAAATCTGTAACCACAGCAGTACAAAAAAATTACTTACCTTTTGTAGATTCATCCTTTATGTAAACTGTAAAATGGTGCTCAGAGGTGATCATAAGACACTCTTAAAAAAAATGAGTCTCATTTCAGGCCAAAATTTGCAATTGACACTGCTGTCTATGTCCAGGGGCGGACATAGACATCAAATGGCCCGGTGCAAGTTATGGGCCCCTTACAGTCCAATAACTGATTTGTCTAGCAAGGAGCCACTTTGGTCTGTAAGGGCCAGTTCACACGTTGCGTAATTACAACGGATTTTCCGTAACAGAATTTGTTGCGGAAAATCCGCAGCAAATACAGTAGCAGCAATGCTGGATGAGATAAAACAAATCTCACCCACACGCTGCGTAAATACTGAGCGGAAAAACACTCAGTTTTATTCCGCAGTATGTCAATTGTATTTACGTAAATGCTGCATATTTGTTGCAAGATTTCCCCATTGAATGGGGAGGTAAAACCCGCAACAAATAGCAGTTGTTGCAATTTTTTCTGGTGGGTTCACAGCGATCCCGCCGCAAAAAACCCAACTCAGAAAACAAAAATATATTATACTTATCTAGGAGTCTGTGCTTCATCCTCCTGGGATGACGCTTTATCCCATGTGACCGCCGCTGCAGCCGATCACAGGCTGTAGCGGTCTCCTGGGATGAAACGTCATCCCAGGAGACCAGCCTGCTAGCAGGCCGGCTAAGTGCTGCAGTTTTCCCAGCGGACATTCCGGGTACATTGCAGTTTTTCGCCAAGAATTTCCTGTGGTGCACCGGACAGATATGCTGCGTGATTTTACGCAGCATATCCATCCCGTGTGAACTCAGCCTAAGGCCGGGTTTACACGAGCGTGTGCGTTTTGCGCACGCAAAACGCCGCATTTAACAGCTCCGTGTGTCAGCCCCGTATGATGCGCGGCTGTGTGATTTTCGCGCAGCTGCCATCATCATGACACTCCGTTTGGATGTTTGTAAACAGAAAAGCACGTGGTGCTTTTCTGTTTTCATTCATCCTTTTCAGTGCTGTTGCGCGAATCACGCGCGTTCCACGTAAGTGCTTCCGTGTGCCATGCGTGGTTTTCACGCACCCATTGACTTCAATGGGTGCGTGATGCGCGAACAGCGCACAAATATAGAACATGTCGTGAGTTTTTCGCAGCGGACTCACGCTGCGTAAAAATCACTGACAGTCTGCACTGCCCCATAGAGTAATATAAGTCTGTGCGAGGTGCGTGAATCATGCGTTTTTTACGGCTCCAAAAACGGCTCAAGAAGTGACATGCACTTCTTTTTTACAAGGCGTTTTTTTATGCGCCGTTTTTACAAACGCCCCGTGGGGACGAAACGCCATTTTTCCCATTGAAATCAATGGGCAGATGTTTGGAGGGTTTCAGCCCCCATATTTTCAGACGTTTTTCGGGGCGTTTACGTACCGAAAGAAGGCTGAAAATAAGCCGTGTGATCATACCCTAAGGCCTCACTCACACGAGCGTGGCGTTTTTGCGCACGCAAAAATGCAGCGTTTTGCGTGCGCAAAAAACACTTACCAGCTCTGTATGTCAGCAGCGTATGATGCGCGGCTGCATGCTTTTCGCGCAGCCGCCATCATTATGACACTCCACTTGGATGTTTGTAAACAGAAAAGCACCACGTGCTTTTCTGTTTACATTCATCCTTTTGACAGCTGTTGCGCGAATCACGCTGTTCGCACGGAAGTGCTTCCGTGTGACATGCGTGGTTTTCACGCACCCATTGACTTCAATGGGTGCGTGATGCGCGCAAAACGCCGAAAGAACGGACATGTCGTGACTTTTTTTCAGCGGACTCACGCTGAGTAAAAATCACAAACATGTCTGCACGGCCCCATAGACTAATATAGGTCCGTGCAACGCGCGTGCAAATCACACGCGTTGCACGGACGTTTTTCCCGTTCGTCTGAATGAAGCCTAAGAATGGATTTCTTGCAGTTTTTCCCCATTGAATTCAATGTGAAAGTCAAAATCTGCAACAAAACCCAATTGTTGCGGATTTTGCTCTGGATTACCTGCCGATTTGCAGCGAAATCTACAAATCCAGTAAAGTTTAAAATAAGTTTAAATTAAATTTAAAATAGAAAAAAACACTATTGTTGTTTTTTGCGGGATGAATTGTATTTTTAATGCCACCATTTTGGGGTACATATAATGCATAGTGTAAGTTTTTTTGCAATGGGACGGGGAGAGGTTTAAAAAAAAAAAAGAAGCTAACTCTGCCATTGTTTTTAGGGTTTTGTTTTAACGCCATTCACCCTGCAGTATAAATGACTTAAGGCCGGATTCACACGAGCGTGTGCGTTTTGCACGCGCAAAAAATGCAGCGTTTTGCATGCGCAAAAGCTCCATAAAAGCTCCGTGTGTCATCAGCATATGATGCGTGGCTGCGTGATTTTCGCGCAGCCGCCATCATTATGACACTCTGTTTATATGTTTGTAAACAGAAAAGCACGTGGTGCTTTTCTGTTTCCATTCATAGTTTTTACTGCTGTTGTGCGAATCACGCGCGTCACATTGACTTCAATGGGTGCGTGATGCGCGAAAAACGCACAAATATGGGACATGTCGTGAGTTTTACGCAGCGGACACACGCTGCGTGAAAATCACTGACTGTCCGAACGGCCCCATTGAAATAACATAGGTCCGTGCGAAACGTGTGAAAATCACGCGCGTAGCACGGACGTATTATACGTTCGTCTGAATAAGCCCTAAAGGAGTTTTCCAGCCAGTAAAAATGTATGGCCTATCCTTAGGATAGACAATTAAGGGTATGTTCACACGCACTGTTTTCAGATGTAATTCGGGCGTTTTACGCCTCGAATTACGCCTGAAAAATAGCTCCATTACGCCTACAAACATCTGCCCATTGCTTTCAATGGGTTTTACGGTGTTCTGTTCCCACGAGGTGTTATTTTACGCGTCGCTTTCAAAATACAGCACGTAAAAAGACGCCCATGAAAAAGAAGTGCATGTCACTTCTTGGGAGGTTTTTGGAGGCGTTTTTCATTGACTCCATTGAAAAACAGCTCCAATAACGTCCGTAAAATACGCCGCGAAAAACACGAGTTGCTACAAAAACGTCTGAAAATCAGAAGCTGTTTTCGCCTGAAAACAGCTTCGTATTTTCAGACGTTTTTGGTCACTGCGTGTGAACATACCCTTATAGCTGATGGGTTGGGGTCAGACTCCCGGGACCCCCCCCCCCCCACTGATCAACTGTTTTACAGGGGCCACAGTGCTCGTACTTTTGCACAGTAAAAACACTGTACAAGGAAAAAACTGGTTTCTACTTTTTTTTTCTCAAAATATCTTATTGATCCTTATTTTAACCCTGTATTAGTCCCACTATGGGACACTGTATTTCAGCGTAATGTACCGGTCAGTTAAAGCTGGCAGTCATCTTATTAGTCCCTGACCCTGGAGTTCAAAGTTAAAATAGAAGTTTTAGGGCCTTTGTTGCCGTAAAAATATATTGTCACCCCGCAATCGCATTGATTCGGCACCAATGGGGTGAATGGGGTGATAGAGGCAGCCCCTTCTGTCTAACTGCTTAGATGCTGTGGTCCACATTTTACCGCGGCATCTAAGGAGTTAAACAGCCAGGATCGTGCAGAATAATTTTTTGCTTTACACCTTCCAGTCTATTAGACAAGGTATATAAAGTAATAATAAACTTTTTTTTTTTGCAGAAGTTATTTTTGCTCTGCAACTGATCTAAATTGATGGAAAAACTGATGACAAATGATATCAGTTTTCATCAGTCACTCACTGACCTTAAAGGGGTTCACCGCTTTGGACAATCCCTACTTGTTAAAAGGGTCTCTTATTAATTAACAGATCGTAATTGTTCAATTTCCCTGCAGCGCCGCCACTGGGGAAATTATGCATTGCACAGTGTGTTTTGAGACAGGTCCTCCAGAGTGAGAGATGCTCTTCGTAGCCACTCTCCACTCTGGCCAAGAGATGATGATGCTAAACAGAGGACCCCTCCTCTATTAAGCCAGAATTCCCTTATGGGGTTATGAAAATGGGTTTTCTTATCTGGACATACTCTTTAATGATAAAAAAAACAACTGATCATGCTAAATACCAACAAAAACTGGCATCCGTTTAAATCTCATAGCACTGAATAGGATCCATTGATGGATCTATAATGAAAAGTTAGGTTTACACTTTTTGCAGTTTTTTGGGGAAAAGGTCATGATGGGTCAGTCAACAGATCCTCGTTCTTTTCTATTGGAGTCAAACTTATGCCAAAGTGCATCAGTTTACACTAGTCTTTATTAGTACCGTTATGATCAGTTGGTTAACAACATCCATTATCCGTAATAGAGCTGTGACGGTCTACATCCAATACCCCAAAAACATACCAATAGGGAGTTTGCGAGCGCCAATGGGGATAAGGACCTCTGTACAGCGATGCGGAATATGTTGGCGCTATGTAAGTAACAGAAATAAATAAATATAGTGTAGTAATAATATTTTCGGATGGCAAAGGGTATAGTGAACCCATCTTCAGGGGGACCCTCAGCCTTTCACCCTCCAACTCTTGTATAGGGTCTTGGTCTTCAGGGTGAGGAATCCCCTGATCGCTGAACGCCCGAAATAGTCTCCCGATATAAATGCAGTGTATCCGCCCTGTGCTCCGCAAAGAATTCCTGGTGAAAAAGCGCACCAAACTGTGGATCAGTCTTTCACCCAGCCCGTCCGCTGCTGAAAACTGCTGCATTAACCGGCCTTCTAGCAGGCCGGCCTCCTGGGATGACATTTCATCCCAGGAGACCGCTATAGCCTGTGATTGGCTGCAGCTGCGGTCACACGGGATGAGGCATCATCCCAGGAGGCCGGCTTGGAGGAAGAAACACTCCTAGGTAAGTAAAAAAAAAAAATCTTATTCAGAGTTGCGTTTTTTTGCGGCGGGATCGCTGCGAACCCGCCAATAAGGAAACACAACAACTATTATTTTCCGCTCAGTATTTATTCAATGTGTGGATGAGATTTGTTTTATCTCATCCACTTTGCTGCTACTGTATTTGCTGCGGATTTTCCGCAACTAATTCTGTTGCAGAAATACTGCAGTATTTACGCAACTTGTGAACTGACCCGTAGTGTGAGCTGTCCTCAGTAGTACCAGGAATAGTAGATGTAGTAGTGCTGGCACTGCGTGGACGGAAGCCAGACCGCAACCTGGAACGAATGAAGCAGTACCATGAAAAGGTGAGTATGAGTGAAGGAGGGAGCGGTGCGGTGGTGGCCGCTACTAGTTCAGAGTAGGACTTCTGCAGAAACAACTCCATTCACATAAGTGGTTATTCACACGAACGGCATAATCAAACGTTTGACGGGCTATTTTTTATCGGCCGACACACGGCTGCATTAAAATCAATGTTCTTCTATGGGGCTATACACACCGTAGGTTTTTGTTTTTTTTACAAACTGTGTGAGCGGCCTGTGAAAAAATAGGATCTGTAAAATCGGGTCCCACAAGAATGCAAATCGGCCTTGAAAAACTGCAGTTTTTCACGGCCAATTTGACACCCGTTCATGTGAATGAGCCCTTAATTGTACTGATTTTCACTGGCAAAAATTTCTGCAACAAAATCTGCAGTGTGTGAATTCATTCTTAAAGGAGTTGTCTGGTTTCGAAAACCCATCGCCAAATATCATATTAGGAAGCAAAGAGAGTCTCTGAAGGACCCGGCACATTCATACATTACATGGACAGCCAAGTGATTTACATTTTTTCCCATGCAATGCTGCACTTCCCCTGTGGTGGCGCTGCAGGCGAATTAAACACGTCTTTTTTTTCTCACAGATTACAGCTGATCACTGAGGTCCCCGGCAGTGGGACAGCTTGATCAGCTTATTTTGGTGGACCTGTCTAACAATAAGGAATTGTCCAAAGCAGAAAACCCCTTTAAGATCTATGACCATGTCAGGACAACCTGTTCTAAGGTTCTAATATTATCAATATCATAACAAAAGGACAATTTTTTATCTACCTAAAAAATAATGTCAGAGCTGCTGTTATTGTACACAAAAGTTCAATGTGGTATTCGTCTCTAATGTATCATAAATTTGTGCGCTTCTGACCCCATATACAACAAGCACCCGGCCATATGTCATGCGTTACTAACACTTGTATGAACACGTTCCAGCCTCCCATGCTTGGTGCTGTACGTAATGTTTTTTATTTTTTATCAGACTACTTGGCCCGTTCATTGTGATGCTCGGAAAGATCGTAACTGACGTCCTAAAATTCTTATTTCTATATGGAGAATTTTACATTCCCTATGCCTGTGCATTCTGGATTATTTTTGGAGGTAAAGTATTCGTATCTGTATTAACTTGTCCATACACTTGATATTTTTTTTATTACCAGACAGATTAAATATATTAAATACCAGTAGCAAGTAATGATTTTCCACTGTGCACTTAGCTGCCTTTTCTGTGCTGCCCCCACTTCAGCCACTTCCCCGCAGGGTTCACAACCCCTATTACATTCCATCCAAATAAGATAATTAGATGGAAAATATCCAGCTACAGATCAGATGTAATGGTGGCTGCATAATGTGTAAATAATAATTTATTCGGTCAAATAATAGCTAAAATGCTCTGCAATCATGGATTTCACATGTACTTTTTTGATGGCACAGTTTTTACCCCTTCAATTCAATGGGGGAGGGAGAACATGGCAAATTCGGTACCAAACTGAAAGGATAAATTGTGACAGCAGCCAAAATGCACCAATAGTGCTAAAAGTGAAAACATCATAAAAGTATCTGGCAGCTCTCCTGTATAGGAAAATTTGTGTATTCCCCATAGTTTTAAGAAAATATGCTTATTTTTTAGGGAATGCAAGTATTTACTAAAACAGACATATTAGGAGAGCTCACTGGTCCTGTCTACTACACCACACAGGAAAGTTGTGAGGTCCTCTGTACTACACCACACAGGAGAACTAACAGATCCTCTATACTACACCACACAGGAGAACTGGCAGCTCCTCTATACTACACCACACAGGAGAACTGACAGATCCTCTATACTACACCACACAAGAGAGCTGACAGATCCTCTATACTACACCACACAGGAGAACTAACAGATCCTCTATACTACACCACACAGGAGAACTGGCAGCTCCTCTATACTACACCACACAGGAGAACTAACAGATCCTCTATACTACACCACACAGGAGAACTGACAGATCCTCTATACTACACCACACAGGAGAACTAACAGATCCTCTATACTACACCACACAGGAGAGCTGACAGCTCCTCTATACTACACCACACAGGGGTGCTGACAGCTCCTCTATACTACACCACACAGGAGAACTAACAGATCCTCTATACTACACCACACAGGAGAACTAACAGATCCTCTATACTACACCACACAGGAGAACTGACAAATCCGCTATACTACACCACACAGGAGAGCTGACAGATCCTCTATACTACAGCACACAGGAGAACTAACAGATCCTCTATACTACACCACACAGGAGAACTGACAGATCCTCTATACTACACCACACAGGAGAACTGACAGATACGCTATACTACAGCACACAGGAGAGCTGACAGATCCTCTATACTACACCACACAGGAGAACTAACAGATCCTCTATACTACACCACACAGGAGAACTAACAGATCCTCTATACTACACCACACATGAGAACTAACAGATCCTCTATACTACACCACACAGGAGAGCTGACATGTCCTCTATACTACACCACACAGGAGAGCTGACATGTCCTCTATACTACACCACGCAGGAGAGCTGACAGATCCTCTATACTACACCACACAGGAGAACTAACAGATCCTCTATACTACACCACACAGGAGAACTAACAGATCCTCTATACTACACCACACCGGAGAACTTACAGATCCTCTATACTACACCACACAGGAGAGCTGACAGATCCTCTATACTACACCACACAGGAGAACTGACAGATCCTCTATACTACACCACACAGGAGAGCTGACAGATCCTTTATACTACACCACACAGGAGAGCTGACAAGATCCTCTTTACTAAACCACACAGGAGAGCTGACAGATCCTCTATACTACACCACACAGGAGAGCTGACAGACCCTCTATACTACACCACACAGGAGAGCTGACAGATCCTCTATACTACACCACACAGGAGAGCTGAAGATCCTCTATACCACACCGCACAGGAGTGCTGACAGATCCTCTATACTACACCACACAGGAGAACTGACAGCTACTCTATACCACACCACACAGGAGAGCTGACAGATCCCCTATACTACACCACACAGGATAGCTGATATCTTCTGTACACTACACCACACAGGAGAACTGACAGATCCTCTATACTACACCACACAAGAGAGCTGACATATCCTCTATACTACACCACACCACACCACACCACACCACACCACACAGGAGAGCTGACTCCTCTCTATACTACACCACACCACACAGAGCTGACAGATCCTCTATACTACACCACACAGGAGAGATGACAGATCCTCTATACTACACCACACAGGAGAGCTGAAGATCCTCTATACTACACCACACAGGAGATCTGACACATCATCTTCACTACACCACACAGGAGAGCTGACAGATCCTCTATACTACACCACACAGGAGAACTGGCAGCTCCTCTATACTACACCACACAGGAGAGCTGACAGATCCTCTATACCACACCACACAGGAGAGCTGACAGATCCCCTATACTACACCACACAGGAGAACTGACAGATCCTCTATACTACACCACACAGGAGAACTGACAGATCCTCTATACTACACCACACAGGAGAACTGACAGATCCTCTATACTACACCACACAGGAGAGCTGACATATTCTTTATACTACACCACACAGGAGAACTGGCAGCTCCTCTATACCACACCACACAGGAGAGCTGACAGATCCCCTATACTACACCACACAGGAGAACTAACAGATCCTCTATACTACACCACACAGGAGAGCTGACACGTCCTTTATACTACACCACGCAGGAGAGCTGACATGTCCTCTATACTACACCACGCAGGAGAACTGACAGATCCTCTATACTACACCACACAGGAGAACTAACAGATCCTCTATACTACACCACACAGGAGAACTAACAGATCCTCTATACTACACCACACAGGAGAACTGACAAATCCGCTATACTACACCACACAGGAGAGCTGACAGATCCTCTATACTACAGCACACAGGAGAACTAACAGATCCTCTATACTACACCACACAGGAGAACTGACAGATCCTCTATACTACACCACACAGGAGAACTGACAGATACGCTATACTACAGCACACAGGAGAGCTGACAGATCCTCTATACTACACCACACAGGAGAAATAACAGATCCTCTATACTACACCACACAGGAGAACTAACAGATCCTCTATACTACACCACACAGGAGAACTAACAGATCCTCTATACTACACCACACAGGAGAGCTGACATGTCCTCTATACTACACCACACAGGAGAGCTGACATGTCCTCTATACTACACCACGCAGGAGAGCTGACAGATCCTCTATACTACACCACACAGGAGAACTAACAGATCCTCTATACTACACCACACAGGAGAACTAACAGATCCTCTATACTACACCACACAGGAGAACTTACAGATCCTCTATACTACACCACACAGGAGAGCTGACAGATCCTCTATACTACACCACACAGGAGAACTGACAGATCCTCTATACTACACCACACAGGAGAGCTGACAGATCCTTTATACTACACCACACAGGAGAGCTGACAAGATCCTCTTTACTAAACCACACAGGAGAGCTGACAGATCCTCTATACTACACCACACAGGAGAGCTGACAGACCCTCTATACTACACCACACAGGAGAGCTGACAGATCCTCTATACTACACCACACAGGAGAGCTGAAGATCCTCTATACCACACCACACAGGAGTGCTGACAGATCCTCTATACTACACCACACAGGAGAACTGACAGCTACTCTATACCACACCACACAGGAGAGCTGACAGATCCCCTATACTACACCACACAGGATAGCTGATATCTTCTGTACACTACACCACACAGGAGAACTGACAGATCCTCTATACTACACCACACAAGAGAGCTGACATATCCTCTATACTACACCACACCACACCACACCACACAGGAGAGCTGACTCCTCTCTATACTACACCACACCACACAGTAGAGCTGACAGATCCTCTATACTACACCACACAGGAGAGATGACAGATCCTCTATACTACACCACACAGGAGAGCTGAAGATCCTCTATACTACACCACACAGGAGATCTGACACATCATCTTCACTACACCACACAGGAGAGCTGACAGATCCTCTATACTACACCACACAGGAAAGCTGACAGATCCTCTATACTACACCACACAGGAGAACTGACAGAGCCTCTATACTACACCACACAGGAGATCTGACACATCCTCTTCACTACACCACACAGGAGAGCTGACAGATCCTCTATACTACACCACACAGGAGAGCTGACAGATCCTCTATACTACACCACACAGGAGAGCTGACAGATCCTCTATACTACACCACACAGGAGAGCTGACAGATCTTCTATACTACACCACACAGTGCTGACAGCTACTCTATACCACACCACACAGGAGTGCTGATAAATCCTCTATAATATACCACACAGGAGAGCTGATATCTCCTCTACACTACACCATACAGGAGAGCTGACCGCACCTCTTTACTACACCACACAGGAGTGCTGATAGATCCTCTATACCACACCACACAAGAGAGCTGACAGATCCTCCATACTACACCACACAGGAGAACTAACAGATCCTCTATACTACACCACACAGGAGAACTAACAGATCCTCTATACTACACCACACAGGAGAACTTACAGATCCTCTATACTACACCACACAGGAGAGCGGATATCTCCTCTACACTACACCATACAGGAGAGCTGACATCTCCTCTATACTACATCACACAGGAGAGCTGACAGATCCTCTATACTACACCACACAGGAGAGCTGACAGATCCTCTATACTACACAGGAGAGCTGACAGATCATCAATACTACACCACACAGGAGAGCTGATAGCTCCTCTATACTACACCACACAGGAGAACTGACAGCTCCTCTATACTACACCACACAGGAGAGCTGACAGACCCTCTATACTACACCACACAGAAGAACTGACAGATCCTCTATACTACACCACACAGGAGAGCTGATAGCTCCTCTATACTACACCACACAAGAGAGCTGACAGATCCTCTATACTACACCACACAGGAGAACTAACAGATCCTCTATACTACACCACACAGGAGAGCTGACAGATCCTCTATACTACACCACACAGGAAAGATGTCAGATCCTCTATACTACACCACATAGGAGAGCTGACAGATCCTCTATACTACACTACACAGGAGAGCTGACAGATCCTCTATACTACACCACACAGGAGAGCTGACAGATCCTCTATACTACACCACACAGGAGAGCTGACAGATCTTCTATACTACACCATACAGAGCTCACAGCTACTCTATACCACACCACACAGGAGTGCTGATAAATCCTCTATAATATACCACACAGGAGAGCTGATATCTCCTCTACACTACACCATACAGGAGAGCTGACATCTCCTCTATACTACATCACACAGGAGAGCTGACAGATCCTCTATACTACACCACACAGGAGAGCTGACAGATCCTCTATACTACACAGGAGAGCTGACAGATCCTCTATACTACACCACACAGGAGAGCTGACAGATCCTCTATACTACACCACACAGGAGAGCTGACAGATCCTCTATACTACACAGGAGAGCTGACAGATCCTCTATACTACACCACACAGGAGAGCTGACAGATCCTCTATACTACACAGGAGAGCTGACAGATCCTCTATACTACATCACACAGGAGAGTTGACAGATCCTCTATACTACACGGGAGAGCTGACAGATCCTCTATACTACACAGGAGAGCTGACAGATCCTCTATACTACACCACACAGGAAAGCTGACAGATCTTCTATACTACACCACACAGGAGAGCTGACAGATCCTCTATACTACACCACACAGGAGAGCTGTCAGATCCTCTATACTACACCACACAGAAGAGCTGACAGATCCTCTATACTACACCACACAGGAGAGCTGATAGCTCCTCTATACTACACCACACAGGAGAGCTGACAGCTCCTCTATACTACACCACACAGGAGAGCTGACAGCTCCTCTATACTACACCACACAGGAGAGCTGACAGCTCCTCTATACTACACCACACAGGAGAGCTGACAGATCCTCTATACTATACCACACAGGAGAGCTGACAGATCCTCTACACTACACCATACAGGAGAGCTGACATCTCCTCTATACTACACCACACAGGAGAACTGACAGCTCCTCTATACTACACCACACAGGAGAGCTGACAGACCCTCTATACTACACCACTCAGAAGAACTGACAGATCCTCTATACTACACCACACAGGAGAGCTGATAGCTCCTCTATACTACACCACACAAGAGAGCTGACCGCTCCTCTATACTACACCACACAGGAGAAGTAACAGATCCTCTATACTACACCACACAGGAGAGCTGACAGTTCCTCTATACTACACCACACAGGAGAGATGTCAGATCCTCTATACTACACCACATAGGAGAGCTGACAGATCCTCTATACTACACTACACAGGAGAGCTGACAGATCCTCTATACTACACCACACAGGAGATCTGACACATCATCTTCACTACACCACACAGGAGAGCTGACAGATCCTCTATACTACACCACACAGGAGATCTGACACATCATCTTCACTACACCACACAGGAGAGCTGACAGATCCTCTATACTACACCACACAGGAAAGCTGACAGATCCTCTATACTACACCACACAGGAGAACTGACAGAGCCTCTATACTACACCACACAGGAGATCTGACACATCCTCTTCACTACACCACACAGGAGAGCTGACAGATCCTCTATACTACACCACACAGGAGAGCTGACAGATCCTCTATACTACACCACACAGGAGAGCTGACAGATCCTCTATACTACACCACACAGGAGAGCTGACAGATCTTCTATACTACACCACACAGAGCTGACAGCTACTCTATACCACACCACACAGGAGTGCTGATAAATCCTCTATAATATACCACACAGGAGAGCTGATATCTCCTCTACACTACACCATACAGGAGAGCTGACCGCACCTCTTTACTACACCACACAGGAGTGCTGATAGATCCTCTATACCACACCACACAGGAGAGCGGATATCTCCTCTACACTACACCATACAGGAGAGCTGACATCTCCTCTATACTACATCACACAGGAGAGCTGACAGATCCTCTATACTACACCACACAGGAGAGCTGACAGATCCTCTATACTACACAGGAGAGCTGACAGATCCTCTATACTACACCACACAGGAGAGCTGATAGCTCCTCTATACTACACCACACAGGAGAACTGACAGCTCCTCTATACTACACCACACAGGAGAGCTGACAGACCCTCTATACTACACCACACAGAAGAACTGACAGATCCTCTATACTACACCACACAGATCCTCTATACTACACCACACAAGAGAGCTGACAGATCCTCTATACTACACCACACAGGAGAGCTAACCGCTCCTCTATACTACACCACACAGGAGAACTAACAGATCCTCTATACTACACCACACAGGAGAGCTGACAGATCCTCTATACTACACCACACAGGAAAGATGTCAGATCCTCTATACTACACCACATAGGAGAGCTGACAGATCCTCTATACTACACTACACAGGAGAGCTGACAGATCCTCTATACTACACCACACAGGAGAACTAACAGATCCTCTACACTACACCATACAGGAGAGCTGACCGCACCTCTTTACTACACCACACAGGAGTGCTGATAGATCCTCTATACCACACCACACAAGAGAGCTGACAGATCCTCCATACTACACCACACAGGAGAACTAACAGATCCTCTATACTACACCACACAGGAGAACTAACAGATCCTCTATACTACACCACACAGGAGAACTTACAGATCCTCTATACTACACCACACAGGAGAGCGAATATCTCCTCTACACTACACCATACAGGAGAGCTGACATCTCCTCTATACTACATCACACAGGAGAGCTGACAGATCCTCTATACTACACCACACAGGAGAGCTGACAGATCCTCTATACTACACAGGAGAGCTGACAGATCATCAATACTACACCACACAGGAGAGCTGATAGCTCCTCTATACTACACCACACAGGAGAACTGACAGCTCCTCTATACTACACCACACAGGAGAGCTGACAGACCCTCTATACTACACCACACAGAAGAACTGACAGATCCTCTATACTACACCACACAGGAGAGCTGATAGCTCCTCTATACTACACCACACAAGAGAGCTGACAGATCCTCTATACTACACCACACAGGAGAACTAACAGATCCTCTATACTACACCACACAGGAGAGCTGACAGATCCTCTATACTACACCACACAGGAAAGATGTCAGATCCTCTATACTACACCACATAGGAGAGCTGACAGATCCTCTATACTACACTACACAGGAGAGCTGACAGATCCTCTATACTACACCACACAGGAGAGCTGACAGATCCTCTATACTACACCACACAGGAGAGCTGACAGATCTTCTATACTACACCATACAGAGCTCACAGCTACTCTATACCACACCACACAGGAGTGCTGATAAATCCTCTATAATATACCACACAGGAGAGCTGATATCTCCTCTACACTACACCATACAGGAGAGCTGACCGCACCTCTTTACTACACCACACAAGAGAGCTGACAGATCCTCCATACTACAACACACAGGAGAGCGGATATCTCCTCTACACTACACCATACAGGAGAGCTGACATCTCCTCTATACTACACCACACAGGAGAGCTGACAGATCCTCTATACTACACAGGAGAGCTGACAGATCCTCTATACTACACCACACAGGAGAGCTGACAGATCCTCTATACTACACCACACAGGAGAGCTGACAGATCCTCTATACTACACAGGAGAGCTGACAGATCCTCTATACTACACCACACAGGAGAGCTGACAGATCCTCTATACTACACAGGAGAGCTGACAGATCCTCTATACTACATCACACAGGAGAGTTGACAGATCCTCTATACTACACGGGAGAGCTGACAGATCCTCTATACTACACAGGAGAGCTGACAGATCCTCTATACTACACCACACAGGAAAGCTGACAGATCTTCTATACTACACCACACAGGAGAGCTGACAGATCCTCTATACTACACCACACAGGAGAGCTGTCAGATCCTCTATACTACACCACACAGAAGAGCTGACAGATCCTCTATACTACACCACACAGGAGAGCTGATAGCTCCTCTATACTACACCACACAGGAGAGCTGACAGCTCCTCTATACTACACCACACAGGAGAGCTGACAGCTCCTCTATACTACACCACACAGGAGAGCTGACAGCTCCTCTATACTACACCACACAGGAGAGCTGACAGATCCTCTATACTATACCACACAGGAGAGCTGACAGATCCTCTACACTACACCATACAGGAGAGCTGACATCTCCTCTATACTACACCACACAGGAGAACTGACAGCTCCTCTATACTACACCACACAGGAGAGCTGACAGACCCTCTATACTACACCACTCAGAAGAACTGACAGATCCTCTATACTACACCACACAGGAGAGCTGATAGCTCCTCTATACTACACCACACAAGAGAGCTGACCGCTCCTCTATACTACACCACACAGGAGAGCTGACCGCTCCTCTATACTACACCACACAGGAGAAGTAACAGATCCTCTATACTACACCACACAGGAGAGCTGACAGTTCCTCTATACTACACCACACAGGAGAGATGTCAGATCCTCTATACTACACCACATAGGAGAGCTGACAGATCCTCTATACTACACTACACAGGAGAGCTGACAGATCCTCTATACTACACCACACAGGAGATCTGACACATCATCTTCACTACACCACACAGGAGAGCTGACAGATCCTCTATACTACACCACACAGGAGATCTGACACATCATCTTCACTACACCACACAGGAGAGCTGACAGATCCTCTATACTACACCACACAGGAAAGCTGACAGATCCTCTATACTACACCACACAGGAGAACTGACAGAGCCTCTATACTACACCACACAGGAGATCTGACACATCCTCTTCACTACACCACACAGGAGAGCTGACAGATCCTCTATACTACACCACACAGGAGAGCTGACAGATCCTCTATACTACACCACACAGGAGAGCTGACAGATCCTCTATACTACACCACACAGGAGAGCTGACAGATCTTCTATACTACACCACACAGAGCTGACAGCTACTCTATACCACACCACACAGGAGTGCTGATAAATCCTCTATAATATACCACACAGGAGAGCTGATATCTCCTCTACACTACACCATACAGGAGAGCTGACCGCACCTCTTTACTACACCACACAGGAGTGCTGATAGATCCTCTATACCACACCACACAAGAGAGCTGACAGATCCTCCATACTACACCACACAGGAGAGCGGATATCTCCTCTACACTACACCATACAGGAGAGCTGACATCTCCTCTATACTACATCACACAGGAGAGCTGACAGATCCTCTATACTACACCACACAGGAGAGCTGACAGATCCTCTATACTACACAGGAGAGCTGACAGATCCTCTATACTACACCACACAGGAGAGCTGATAGCTCCTCTATACTACACCACACAGGAGAACTGACAGCTCCTCTATACTACACCACACAGGAGAGCTGACAGACCCTCTATACTACACCACACAGAAGAACTGACAGATCCTCTATACTACACCACACAGATCCTCTATACTACACCACACAAGAGAGCTGACAGATCCTCTATACTACACCACACAGGAGAGCTAACCGCTCCTCTATACTACACCACACAGGAGAACTAACAGATCCTCTATACTACACCACACAGGAGAGCTGACAGATCCTCTATACTACACCACACAGGAAAGATGTCAGATCCTCTATACTACACCACATAGGAGAGCTGACAGATCCTCTATACTACACTACACAGGAGAGCTGACAGATCCTCTATACTACACCACACAGGAGAGCTGACAGATCCTCTATACTACACCACACAGGAGAGCTGACAGATCTTCTATACTACACCATACAGAGCTGACAGCTACTCTATACCACACCACACAGGAGTGCTGATAAATCCTCTATAATATACCACACAGGAGAGCTGATATCTCCTCTACACTACACCACACAGGAGAGCTGACCGCACCTCTTTACTACACCACACAAGAGAGCTGACAGATCCTCCATACTACACCACACAGGAGAGCGGATATCTCCTCTACACTACACCATACAGGAGAGCTGACATCTCCTCTATACTACATCACACAGGAGAGCTGACAGATCCTCTATACTACACCACACAGGAGAGCTGACAGATCCTCTATATTACACAGGAGAGCTGACAGATCCTCTATACTACACCACACAGGAGAGCTGACAGATCCTCTATACTACACCACACAGGAGAGCTGACAGATCCTCTATACTATACAGGAGAGCTGACAGATCCTCTATACTACACCACACAGGAGAGCTGACAGATCCTCTATACTACACCACACAGGAGAGCTGACAGATCCTCTATACTACACAGGAGAGCTGACAGATCCTCTATACTACATCACACAGGAGAGTTGACAGATCCTCTATACTACACCACACGGGAGAGCTGACAGATCCTCTATACTACACAGGAGAGCTGACAGATCCTCTATACTACACCACACAGGAAAGCTGACAGATCTTCTATACTACACCACACAGGAGAGCTGACAGATCCTCTATACTACACCACACAGGAGAGCTGTCAGATCCTCTATACTACACCACACAGGAGAGCTGACAGATCCTCTATACTACACCACACCACACAGGAGAGCTGATAGCTCCTCTATACTACACCACACAGGAGAGCTGACAGCTCCTCTATACTACACCACACAGGAGAGCTGACAGCTCCTCTATACTACAGCACACAGGAGAGCTGACAGATCCTCTATACTATACCACACAGGAGAGCTGACAGATCCTCTACACTACACCATACAGGAGAGCTGACATCTCCTCTATACTACACCACACAGGAGAACTGACAGCTCCTCTATACTACACCACACAGGAGAGCTGACAGACCCTCTATACTACACCACTCAGAAGAACTGACAGATCCTCTATACTACACCACACAGGAGAGCTGATAGCTCCTCTATACTACACCACACAAGAGAGCTGACCGCTTCTCTATACTACACCACACAGGAGAGCTGACCGCTCCTCTATACTACACCACACAGGAGAACTAACAGATCCTCTATACTACACCACACAGGAGAGATGTCAGATCCTCTATACTACACCACATAGGAGAGCTGACAGATCCTCTATACTACACTACACAGGAGAGCTGACAGATCCTCTATACCACACCACACCACACAGGAGAGCTGACAGAAGCTGTTTTGTTTTTTTTCTGTCCTAGAACTGTCTCTTTAGCAAAAATAAAAAAAACAAATATGGCAAACTGAGATGTGTGAACAAGCAGTTTTGAAAAAACTCATTCACATATTGTAGCAGATTTTCAGTGCAGAAAACCCCCCAAAAAAATCTGACACATCAGAACCTGGTATAAATGTAAACAAGGAATGTATCCATTCACTTACAACAAGCAGACATTTTTGAATCTGTGAGGAATTAAAATACCAACCATATTAGAAAGTAGCATTATACATTTACATACATAGAACCAGAAAACCCTTTTTAGTTGGTCAGTGACTGGCATGTAGAGATAAGCACAGTCTGCCATGCATTGAACGGTGGGGAAGATGTATTAAGCAAATTGTGTCAAATTTATTATGTATTTTAGACACTTTTTACGCCTCACTAAACTGTTTGAAAAGTGGCTAGAACAAAGGGTGTGGCTAAGAGTAATAAAAGTGTGCCAAATTGATTGATGATTTGCACCCTTTTTTGGAGCAAAATCTCTTTACTGAGATTGCAAACTTGCAAAAAAAATAACAACCAAAAGTTCTCCAACACCAATTATAAGCAATAAGCCATCTTCAATAATCTTAAATGGACACTATTTTTTTATTACATAATAACAAGCAATATTTGTGTACACAGGTCTAGTAAGCAACATGGCCACTGTACCTCAGATGTTGTTCACCATATTCCGTATCACGCTGGTTGATGACTATAATTTCGGAGACATGTACGCTGTAGATCCCGTCATGGCCTATATACTATGTGGAACATTCCTAGGTGTCTCCTCCATCCTCTGTATCTTGCTCATAGCGCTGCTTGCTGATACATTTCAAAGGTACTGTATGGATAATCCTGATCTTTGTTTACCTGACCCCATTTTCTCAGCATCAGTCCATATAATGAAAAAATATTGAGTTTTATCTTCTGTTGTAGGGTCTACGATAATGCAACAGCAAATGCGGTCATGCAACAGGCAACTATGCTGCTACAGATAGAAGAAAACCTCAGCAAAAAGAATAAATCCAATTTTGGGAACTACATGTATAGCAGCTGCGCCCCGCTGTCCCTTTTCTATGACGATGACCTCACAACGGATCAAGATGACGATCTAAAAAAAGTCACTATTCAAATTAAGGTAAATTCCTGCATCAACAGGTGCCATGGCCGTGCTGTGGATGATTTTGCAGATTGTGATTAGCCTCAGCTTGTTTGCTGGGGCGACTTCCTTTTAAAACCATATGGGCAGAACAGTTTTACTTTAACCACATTATTACTTTAACTAGTCCCATCTAAAGATTTCAATTGATGCTCCATCTTTGGCTACTCATTGGCTATATGAGTGAACCTGGACACCCCCTGCTGAGCCATTCATCAGAATCTGATTTAAATGATAAAATGCTGTCTGCTGCCACTAGGGGGCGCTCACTGCATATAGATTAATTATAGAGTTCAATCTGAGCTGTATAAATCCCTATGAAGTGAGCTCCCCCTAGTGGTGGCTGCATGCAGACATAATTTTATCGTGGAACTCTTTGACTGTTTACATGAAAGCAAGGGATTTTGATCTTTGTATCAGAAAAAAATATCTCTGACCTCCATAAAGAATTCTGAAACTATTTCGATTAAATATACCTAAATTATAGGATCCTAAACTACCTCCATTAACCCCTACAACATCCCAAACCACCAGGAATATCAGGTAGGAACCAGAGTTACCAGTTGTCAGTAATTTCCCAGACATTCAGTATAATGGGGGAGGCACATTTTGCCATCTCCATTGTGGGTACCAGCTTGCTTGGAAACTTCCATTCATACAACCTTCTACCATTGAAGTGAATAGAAAAAGGCTGTAATACTATGAACCACCGCTACAAGTTTGTCGGCGATTCACAGTGTGAGCAGTGACTAGAATGAAGGAGAAGCAGCGCTCATACGAGCGCTGTGGCACCTTCAAAACAGCTAATCGGCGGGGGTCCCGGCAGTGGGACCCTAACTGATCAGATATTGATGGCCTAGCCTAAGGATAGGCCATACATTTTTAGGGACTGGACATCCCTTTTAAAAGGGTTTCCCAGCCATTAGAAATTGATGGCCTATCCTCAGGATAGCCAATAATATCTGATTTGTGGGGTTCCGACTCCTAGCCGTATGAGCTCTACTTCCCTTACATTCCTTATCTGCTCGTACTGTGAATCGCCGACACAGTTTTAGCGGAGGTTCACAGTATTACAGCCTTCCTCCATTGAAGTGAATGGGGGAAGGCTGTAATACTGTGAACCACCGCTACAAGTGTGTTGGCTATTCACAGTACGAGCAGTGACAGTAATGAAGGGGAAGCAGCACCGAAGCCCCTTTACAACAGCTGATTGGCAGGGGTTACGGGAGTTGGACTTCCACCGATCAGATGTTGATGGCCTATCCCAAGAATAGGCAATCAATTTCTTATGACTGGACAACCTCTTTAATTATGTCATATGTTTTGTTCTTTTAACTGCTACTCCAGTTACAGGAGAGTTCTGCCCCATTTGTCACAATAATGCCTATACACATGCCTATATTCGGGATCCGTATCATACAGATCAGGGGCATAACTAGGAAAGACTGGGCCCCATAGCAAACTTTTGACTTGACCTCCTGCCTAGGTGCCACACGCAGCCCCCTTATAGATGGTGCCCCCTGAAGATTGTGCCATACAGCCCCCCTGTAGACATAGCTATACAGCCCCCCTGTAGAAAGTCACACCCCAATTGTAGATAGAGCCCCCCACCTCCCCGTGTAAATAGTGCCATACAGACCCTCCTGTAGATATCGCAATAAAGCCCCCCTGCTGTAGATCGCGCCATACAGCTCCCCCTGTATATAGTGTCACACAGCCCCCCTTAGTAGATAATGCCACACACAGACCCCTGTAGATTGCGCCACACACAGCCCCCTGTAGATAGCGCCACAGCCCTCCCCCTTGTAAATAGTGCCATACAGCCCCCTAGTAGATTGTGCCACACAGCCCCCCCTTAGTAGTGCCACACAGCCCCCCTTAGTAGTGCCACACAGCCCCTTGTGTATAGTGCCACACAGCTCCCCCTTATGTATAGTGCCACACAGCTCCCCCTTGTGTATAGTGCCACACAGCCCCCCTGTATAGTGCCACACAGTCCCCCTAGTATATAGTGCCACACAGCCCTCCCTTGTATATACTGACACACAGCCCGCTCCCTTGTAGGTAGTGCCACACAGCCCCCTGTAGATAGTGCTACACACAGACCCCTGTAGATTGCACCACACAGCCCTCCCCCTTGTAAATAGTGCCATACAGCCCCCTAGTAGATAGTGCCACACAGACCCCCCCCCTAAGTAGTGTCACACAGCCCCCTCTTGTGTATGGTGCTACACAGACCCCCTTGTATATAGTGCCTCCCTGCTCCCCCCTTGTGTGTATATATAGTGCCACCCTACTCCCCCTCCTTGTATATAGTGCCGCCCTGCTCCCCCTCCTTGTATACAGTTCCACCCTGCTCCCCTTCCTTGTATATAGTGCCACCCTGCTCGTCCCTTGTATATAGTGCCACCCTGCCCCCCTTGTATATAGTCCCACCCTGTACCCCCTTGTATATAATGCCACCCTGATCCCCCCTAATATATAGTGCCACCCTGCTACCTCCCCTTGTGTATAGTGCCACCCTGCTCCACCCCTTGTATATAGTTTCACACAGCCCCCCCCCCCCCAAAAAAATATATTGTACTTACCTTGCCCCCTTCCCACGACAGACTGAGTACTGCACAGGCTCCGGACGGGACACATGCGCAGGCCAGAGTGATGCGGTGAAATCGTCACGCCGGCCTGTCCAGGGAGTCTTCCCAGCAGGCATAACGTGGCCTGCAGCTTATAATATTCATTTGTATCTACATCCATAGGACGCAGATACAAGTGAATGTGGCTGTCGCTAGCACCAGTGCCCTCCGATAAATGTTAGGGGCCGGGCAGCAGGCCCCGTAGTGGCGTCGCAACTGCTGTAGCAGCCATAACGGGTGGCACAGGCCCCCTCCTGCCACGGGTCCTGTAGCAGCAGCTACAGCTACTACAGCGGTAGTTACGCCACTGATACAGATCCAGAATACGGTCTTCATAGTATATTGTAAGCCCATACTGTACCTTTATGGGCCTCCATGTTTTCATTGTTCCATCACATGCCCTATTATTGAGAATATTGTACCTCTCAGAGGCATCACACACCAGCACAGGGAATACTTACAGGTACAGCAGAGCCGTAGTGCAGTCCATGCACTGCCGTATGGGTCCATGCACATGTCAGTGCCAAGTGCAGAGTCCTATGAGCTGTGTTGGGTCTAGTTTGAATTAGCAGTTTTATCACAATTCTTTTTTATATGATGAAGAAATGTTTTTCACTTGTGATTAAACAGTAATTTGCAATCCTATTATTATATACACGGAGCTAACTGTAAAAAAACAGCTCCCTTGTTATAGAGTAACAGTGCCACACAGGATGAGTGAAATCGGCGAGACCAATGTTTTCATTTAGCACCGGGGAGATTGGGCATATGGGAAGATGAAAGCATTTGACACACAGAGAATCTGGGAAACAACATGTTGAAATCTTCTCCGATTGTGAACGCCTTGGAGATTATTCAAATTGTACTTCAAAGAGACTTTAATTAACTTCTAAACAGAAGCCAAACCACGGGTGACACAATTTGACAGAGTTGTGTTATACTTCTTTTTTACCCCTTTTTTTAACATCTGCAGCGTGATCCCACTGTTGCATAGTCAAAAGTATACAATTTGTGCTCCTCTAGCTATTGTAGTACTGCAAGCCACAGCAGGTAGTCACATAATAGCCATTGAGTTTAAGGGTATGTCCATCTTTGCTTTCATATGTATATACAGTGTATATAAAAAGTCTACACACCCCCTGTTAAAATGCCAGGTTTTTGTCATATTACAAAATCAGCCCGAGATGGATCATTTCAGATCTTTTTCCACCTTCAATGTGACCTAGAATCTCTACAATTGTATTGAAAAACAAACTGAAATCTTTTAGGGTGGAAAAATAAAGAACAAAAATAATGTGGGTGCATAAATATGCACACCCTTAAACTAATACTTTGTTGAATTACCCTTTGACTTTATGACAGCATTCAGTCTTTTGTTGATTTGAAGGTATGCTTTGGGTCGTTGTCGTGCTGAAACAACGTTGTCCTCTTCATTTTCAGCTTTTTAGCAGAGGCCTGCAGGTTTTGTGCCAATCTTGACTGATATTTGGAACTGTTCATAATTCCCTCCACCTTGACCAAAGCTCCAATTCCAGCAGTGGAAAAACAGGCCCAAAGCATAATGCTGCCTCCACCACGCTTTACTGTGGGTATGGTGTTCTTTTGGTGATGTGCAGTGTTGGCTTTACGCCAAACATACCTTTTGGAATTATGGCCAAAAAGTTCAACCTTGATCTCATCAGACCATAACACATTTTCCCACATGCTTTTGGCAGACTTGTTGTAAGTCTTTGCAAAACATAGCTGGGCTTGGATGTTTTTCTTTGTTAGAAAAGGCTTCGGTCTTAACCGACAGCCCAGACATATGAAGAATACGGGAGATTGTTGTCACATGCACTACACAACCAGTACCTGCCAGAAAGTCCTGCAGCGCCTTTAATGTTGCTGTAGGCCTCTTGGTAGCCTCCCGGACCAATTTTTGTCTTGTCTTTTCAACAAGTTTTGAGGGATGTCATTTTCTTGGTAATGTCACTGTTGTGCCAAATGTAATCCACTTCTCGACGATCGTCTTCACTGTATTCCATGGTATATCTAATGCCTTGGAAATTCTTTGGTATCTTTCTCCTGACTGTTGCCTTTCAAAAATCAGATCCATTTGATGTGTTGTAAGCTCTTTACGGACCATGGCTTTTGCTGTCACCTGCAACAAAGAAAATGTCAGGAAAATCCTAATAGCACAGCTGAACTTTATATGGGGTTACTCAGAATCACTTTAAATAATGGCATCTGTGTATTGACTACTATTTAAAGGAGTTATCCACCTTCTGACAACTGATGACCTATATTATTTAGGTTCTAAAATATATTTGACCTGCCTGAACTTTTTTTCCGTGTTTTTCGCCCGAGGCCATTGAGGACTGCGGGCGTAAAACGCTTTTTCTGCCTCCCAGCCGATCAGCTGTTTTGAAGGGACCGCGATTCTCGTATGATCGTTGCTTCCCCTTCATTTCCTTTACTGCTCACACTGTGAATCACGGACACACTTGTAGCGGCGGTTCACAGTATTACAGTATACACTTGAATGGGAAAAGGTGGTAAAACTGTGAACTGCCGCTACAAGTGAGTCTGCGGTTCACAGTGTAAGCAGTAAAGGAAATGGAGGGGAAGCAGCGCTCGTACAAGGACTATGACCCCTTCAAAATAGCCGATCGACGGGGGTGCCGGGTGTCGGACCCTGACTGATCAGATATTGTGGACTGGAAACGTCACAACATCTGTAATGGTCATATGGTGTCAGCGAACCAGCTTTGGAATTTTTTCCATATTTTTTAAAAAAAAGTTAAATATATCTATTTTTTTTTTACACAATATGGAAGCCCAATATGTTCTGAGAAAAACAAGACCAAATACATATAGGTTGGAAAAATAATAGAACAACAATTTGCTTTTAAATTGGCACATGGCTAAAACTTAAAAATGGGCCTGGTCAGGAAGGGGGGTAAAGCTCCTGGTCAGGAAGTGGTGAATGGGATTTTAAAAAAAAGTAACAAAAAAATAAATAAATAAAAAAGTTTAAAAAAAAGTAAAACACACAGACAATGCTCGTATGCTCAAAATTCTCCTCTGAGGTTTATTCCCAAACTCAACTACAATACTATCATTCAAAAGGGTTTTAGGCTTGAGGTTCACCAATCAGAGCCAATGTGAGAATAACTCTTATTCTGCCAATAACATAACATGAGAATATTTCAAATGCATTATTATAATTCTTCATTAAAATGCTGACATCAGAATTGCACCTGGAGGCAGGCATACAATAGAGTGGTGTTAGCGGTTCTTTCCCATAGAGGGAATACATAAGATTAAGAGAAATAGTTGCACTTTATGTCTGGGTGTTCAGCCAGACAGCCATTTGAAGGACATAAGAATAATACACAATAAGGCCTCATGCACACGAACGTATAAACGCCCATAATTACGGGCCCATGGACTTCTATTGGCCACGGGTACCTCCCCGTATGCTTACGGGAAGGTGCCCGGGCCATTGAAAAATATAGAACATGTCCTATTTCAGGCCGTAATTACGGTACTGGCTGGCCGCTGGCCCATAGAAGTCTATAAGGCTCCCGTAATTACGGGTGGCTATGTGTGTGCACCCGGAATTACGGGAGAGTTGCTAGGCGACATCAGGGGATAATCACTGTCCAGGGAGCTGAAAGAGTTAACTGATCGGCAGTATCTCTTTCAGCACCCGGGACAGTGACTACCGCTGGAGTTAATAGTATTAAAAGTTAACTTACCTGCTTCTTCCTCCAGTCCGGCCTCCCGGGATGACGTTTCATCCCATGTGACTGCTGCAGCCAATCACAGGCTGCAGCGGTCACATGGACTGCCGCGTCATCCAGGGAGGTCGGACTGGATGTCAAAAGAGGGACGCGTCACCAAGAAAACGGCGGGGGTACGTATGAACTTCTTTTACTTACAATCTCTGCGTTCCGCTGTGGAAACTCTGCCCGAAATGGCTGCCCCTTCTCTCTATCCACCACTGATAGAGAGAAGGGGCTGCCGATTAGTGCAATGCAATTTTGCAGAGAAAACAGGTTCGTAAATACGGGTGGAATACGGGTCGAATACGTGTGACCAAGGACCTGTATTTACGCCAGTATTTACGGGAGGAAGAAAATACGTTCGTGTGCATGAGGCCTAATAACATATTTTTGCAGACTCAAGCAGAACTATGTAGAGGAAAAGTCATTAGAAAATGGAGACTAAATATCTTCATAATTCGTCATGCTTGATAATTCATAATGTAATTTAATATAGAGAATATAAGCAAATTGACCATCCACCACACCCTACGCTAAATAAAAACAAAATACCTTCTTATATTAGGTATCTAAACGACCGTAATAACCTGAAGAATTAATTAAATAGGTTATTTAGCGTGAAACATGAACGGGATAAAAAATAAACAAGAAAAACTATGCCGAGAATCGCTTTGTCCTATATTCACGCCGTAACAATATTTTTTTTCTACCTCCAAACTGTGAAAAAAATGAATACAATTTCTCCCACATAAAACAAGGCCTCATACAGCCACGCCAATGAAAAAATAAAGAAGTTATGGCTACTGAAATGCAGAGAGGTAAAAACGGAAAAATGTAGCTGGTCATTAAAGAGGCTCTGTCACCAGATTTTCAAACCCCTATCTCGTATTGCAGCAGATCGGCGCTGCAATGTAGATAAGAGTAACGTTTGTTTTTTCCAAAAACGAGCATTTTTGGCCAAGTTATGAGCATTTTTATATTTATGCAAATGAGCCTTTCTTAAGTACAACTGGGCGTGTTTAAAGTTATGTCCAACTGGGCGTGTATTGTGTGTGTTACATCTGGGCGTTTTTACTTGTTTTACTAGCTGGGCGTTGTGACTAGAAGTGTATGATGCTGACGAATCAGCATCATCCACTTCTCTTCGTTACCACCCAGCTTCTGGCAGTGCACAGACACAGCGTGTTCTCGAGAGATCACGCTGTGACGTCACTTCCTGCCCCAGGTCCTGCATCGTGTCGGACGAGCGAGGACACATCGGCACCAGGCGACAGAGGCTACAGTTGATTCTGCAGCAGCATCGGCGTTTGCAGGTAAGTCGATGTAGCCTCTGTCGCCTGGTGCCGATGTGTCCTCGCTCGTCCGACACGATGCAGGACCTGGGGCAGGAAGTGACGTCACAGCGTGATCTCTCGAGAACACGCTGTGTCTGTGCACTGCCAGAAGCTGGGTGGTAACGAAGAGAAGTGGATGATGCATCTAAGTCAATGGGGTCCATCGTCATGCATCGTGGTGTGCAGCATTGTGGCTTCGGTTATAACACAGATGTGAACAGAGACTTACAGAATGCCAATAATGAGAGCAAACGCAATTCCATTTGCACCTGATGAAAAGTAAGTGCTGAGTAGGAATCGATATACAGTCATTATCTATGTATTCGCACGTGTGCACGTGTTCTACTAATCAGAAGAGGACATATGTACAATACTTGTTGGACGGTTGCCTCCCCGGCGTGTAGCATCGTCTCGCCACATCTGTTGTCAGATCGGGCGGGAGAGAGGTGTTGGACAACTCCTTTAATAGACTTACCTCTGTATTTCACCAGCGTCCTCAGTTTTAGGCTGGGTTCACACGACCTATTTTCAGGCGTAAACGAGGCGTATTATGCCTCGTTTTATGTCTGAAAATAGGGCTACAATACGTCGGCAAACATCTGCCCATTCATTTGAATGGGTTTGCCAACGTACTGTGCCGACGACCTGTCATTTACGTGTCGTCGTTTGACAGCTGTCAAACGACGACGCGTAAAATGACTGCCTCGTCAAAGAAGTGCAGGACACTTATATACATTATATGCGGGACACTTATATACATTATATGCAGGACACTTATATACATTATATGCGGGACACTTATATACATTATATGCAGGACACTTATATACATTATATGCAGGACACTTCTATACATTATATGCGGGACACTTATATACATTATATGCAGGACACTTATATACATTATATGCAGGACACATATACATTATATGCGGGACACTTATATACATTATATGCAGGACACTTATATACATTATATGCGGGACACTTATATACATTATATGCAGGATACTTATATACATTATATGCAGGACACTTATATACATTATATGCAGGCCACTTATATACATTATATGCAGGACACTTATATACATTATATGCGGGACACTTATATACATTATATGCAGGACACTTATATACATTATATGCAGGGCACTTATATACATTATATGCAGGACACTTATATACATTATATGCGGGACACTTATATACATTATATGCGGGACACTTATATACATTATATGCGGGACACTTATATACATTATATGCGGGACACTTATATACATTATATGCGGGACACTTATATACATTATATGCGGGACACTTATATACATTATATGCGGGACACTTATATACATTATATGCGGGGCACTTCTATACATTATATGCGGGACACTTATATACATTATATGCGGGACACTTATATACATTATATGCGGGAAACTTATATACATTATATGCGGGACCCTTATATACATTATATGTGGGACACTTATATACATTATATGCGGGACACTTATATACATTATATGCGGGACACTTCTATACATTATATGCAGGGCACTTATATACATTATATGCGGGACACTTATATACATTATATGCAGGACACTTATATACATTATATGCGGGACACTTATATACATTATATGCGGGACACTTATATACATTATATGCGGGACACTTATATACATTATATGCAGGACACTTATATACATTATATGCGGGACACTTATATACATTATATGCGGGACACTTATATACATTATATGCAGGACACTTATATACATTATATGCGGGACACTTATATACATTATATGCGGGACACTTATATACATTATATGCAAGACACTTATATACATTATATGCAGGACACTTATATACATTATATGCGGGACACGTATATACATTATATGCGGGACACTTATATACATTATATGCAGGACACTTATATACATTATATGCGGGACACTTATATACATTATATGCAGGACACTTATATACATTATATGCAGGACACTTATATACATTATATGCGGGACACTTATATACATTATATGCGGGACACTTATATACATTATATGCAAGACACTTATATACATTATATGCAGGACACTTATATACATTATATGCGGGACACTTATATACATTATATGCGGGACACTTATATACATTATATGCGGGACACTTATATACATTATATGCGGGGCACTTCTATACATTATATGCGGGACACTTATATACATTATATGCGGGACACTTATATACATTATATGCGGGACACTTATATACATTATATGCGGGAAACTTATATACATTATATGCGGGACCCTTATATACATTATATGCGGGACACTTATATACATTATATGCGGGACACTTATACACATTATATGCGGGACACTTCTATACATTATATGCAGGGCACTTATATACATTATATGCGGGACACTTATATACATTATATGCAGGACACTTATATACATTATATGCAGGACACTTATATACATTATATGCAAGACACTTATATACATTATATGCGGGACACTTATATACATTATATGCGGGACACTTATATACATTATATGCGGGACACTTATATACATTATATGCAGGACACTTCTTTGGACGTAATTTGAGCAGTTTTTCATTGAATTCAAAGAAGAACAGCTCTAAATTATGGCCGTCAAAGATGCCTCGCAAAATGGGAGGACGATCAATTACGTCTGAAATTACGGAGCTGTTTTCTCCTGAAAACAGCTCCATAATTTCAGTGGTATCGGACGCTGCCGTGTGCACATACCCTTACAGTCACAACCAAGATGATCTGCCGTCAGATTTTCAAGGACAAATGCTAAGCAATGATTCCAATGTTTTCCTAATTAACACTTAATTAAGAAATTAGCCAAGCTCAGATTAATGCTGGAAAAGTGTGTGATGACTCAATCCAAGTCAGCTGGCCTCTGAGTTGATCCTCATCTGTAGCTAAAGGTTGAAAATATTTTTTATTATATTATACTTTTCTCTTCTTCTTTGACAAGATGACTAACATCCACTTTGGAAAGCCATTTGGTCATAAGTTTAAGGCTGGATTTACACGAGCACATTACGTCCGTAATGGACGGAACGTATTTTGGCCGCAAGTCCCGGACCGAACACAGTGCAGGGAGCCGGGCTCCTAGCATCATAGTTATGTACGAAATTTCACAGTGTTTATGCTTATTTGGAACCCGGCCTTAGCGTAGGAACACACTAGGTGGATACGCTGCATAAAACTACACAGCTTATCCACCCTGGAACCTGCAGAGAATTCCGTCCGAAAAACCGCACCAAATTGTGGTGTGGTTTTTCGGGTGGCAATGTATTGCGGAAATCCACAGCCCCCTGTAGGTGATGCCACACAGCCCCCTGTAGGTGATGCCACACAGCCCCCTGCAGGCGATGCCACCCTGCCCCCTGTAGGAATACCACCCTGTCCCCTGTAGGTAATGCCACCCAGCTCCCTGTAGGTAATGTCACCCAGCCCCCTGTAGGTAATGCCACCCAGCCCCCTGTAGGTAATGCCACCAAGTCCCCTGTAGGTAATGCCACCAAGTCCCCTTTAGGTAATGCCACCAAGTCCCTTGTAGGTAATGCCACCAAGTCCCCTGTAGGTGATGCCACCAAGCCCCCTGTAGGTGATGCCACACAGCCCCCTGTAGGTGATGCCACACAGCCACCTGTAGGGATGCCACCCTGCCCCCTGTAGACGATGCCACCCTGCCCCCTGTAGGCGATGCCACACTGCCCCCTGTAGGCGATGCTACCCTGCCCCCTGTAGGTAATGCCACCAAGTCCCCTGCAGGTAATGCCACCAAGTCCCCTGTAGGTGATGCCACCAAGCCCCCTATAGGTGATGCCACCCTGCCCCCTGTAGGTGATGCCACCCTGCCCCCTGTAGGCGATGCCACCCTGCCCCCTGTAGGCGATGCCACCCTGCCCCCTGTAGGTGATGCCACCCTGCCCCCTGCAGGTGATGCCACCCTGCCCCCTGTAGGTGATGCCACCCAGCCCCCTGTAGGTGATGCCACCCAGCCCCCTGTAGGTGATGCCACCAAGTCCCCTGTAGGTGATGCCACATAGCCCCCTGTAGGTGATGCCACACAGCCCCCTGTAGGTTGCACCCATCCCCCCCTTCCAGGAGAAGTCACTGACTTCAATGTCCATATATGGACAGTGTAGTCACTGACTTCTCCTGGAGAGGAATTCCCTGCCACAGGTCGGGAATTCCACTTCAAAAGTGAGTGACTTCGCTGTGTCCATATATGGACAGTGTAGTCACGCACTTCTCCTGTAGCGGCATCCCCGGCCATAGAGTCGGGGATTCCGCTGCAGAAGTGAGTGACTTCGCTGTGTCCATATATGGACAGTGTAGTCACTTACTTCTCCTGTAGCGGTATCCCTGGCCATAGGGTCGGGGATTCCACTGCAGAAGTGAGTGACTTCGCTGTGTCCATATTTGGACAGTGTAGTCACTCACTTCTCCTGTAGCGGAATCCCCAATCCCCGGCCGGGGATTGGGGATTCCGACTCCTACAGGGAGCAAAAAAAGACCCTCCTCCTCCTCACATGCACTCTGCACTGTGAGGAGGAGGAGAGAGAGTGTGCGAGCGACGGTAGACCCGGCCATCACTCGGGACACATTCCGGTGATGGCCGTGTATTACCCGGCCCCATAGACTTCTATGGGAGCCGGGCGGCTGGGTACCCGCCCGAAAATAGGGCATGTCCCATTTTTTGACGGCCGGTTTTCCCGGCCCGTCAAAATATCGGTCGTGTGAATAGCCCCATTAGGGGTCTATTGTTCCTAATGCAGCCGGGTGCCGGACGATTTATGAACGGCCGGCACCCGGCCGGGAAACCCTGTCGTGTGAATTCTGCCTAAGTATATACTTTTTTATTATTTTCAAATAAAAAATAGCGAGTTTTTTTTCTCACTTGCGTTTCTACCGCAAAAGTCGCAACACAGAGCTCTTTGTTGCATGTTTCACCTCAACATTGAATTCAATGGGGAAAACTCGCAATGGAAAAGCAGCGAAAACGCAGCATAAATTGACATGGCGCTGCAATGTAGATTACAGTAACGTTTTTATTTTTAAAAAACGAGCATTTTTGGCCAAGTTATGACCATTTTCGTATTTATGCAAATGAGGCTTGCAAAAGTACAACTGGGCGTGTTGAAAAGTAAAAGTACAACTGGGCGTGTATTATGTGCGTACATCGGGGCGTTTTTACTACTTTTACTAGCTGGGCGTTCTGAAGAGAAGTATCATCCACTTCTCTTCAGAACGCCCAGCTTCTGGCAGTGCAGATCTGTGACGTCACTCACAGGTCCTGCATCGTGTCAGCACCAGAGGCTACAGATGATTCTGCAGCAACATCGGCGTTTGCAGGTAAGTCGATGTAGCTACTTACCTGCAAATGCTGATGCTGCTGCAGAATCAACTGTAGCCTCTGGTGCCGATGTGTCCTCGCTCGTCTGACACGATGCAGGACCTGTGAGTGACGTCACAGCGTGATCTCTGGAGAACACGCTGTGTCTGCACTGCCAGAAGCTGGGCGTTCTGAAGAGAAGTGGATGATACTTCTCGTCAGAACGCCCAGCTAGTAAAAGTAATAAAAACGCCCCGATGTACGCACATAATACACGCCCAGTTGTACTTTTACTTTTCAACACGCCCAGTTGTACTTTTGCAAGCCTCATTTGCATAAATACAAAAATGGTCATAACTTGGCCAAAAATGCTCGTTTTTTAAAAATAAAAACGTTACTGTAATCTACATTGCAGCGCCGATCTGCTGCAATAGCAGATAGGGGTTGCACAATCTGGTGACAGAGCCTCTTTAAAATCCACACCACAGATAAATTTATAAACGTTTTCTCCGCAGCATGGACATGGGATTTTCTGAATCTCATCCACTTTGCTGCTACTGTAAATGCTACGGAATTTCCACACAGAATTCCATTGCGGAAATTCCACAGTGTTTACGCTGTGTGGGAACCCGGCCTAAGGGGTTATTTAGACAAACATGTAATACGTCCGTGCAACGCGCGTGATTTTCACGTGCCTCGCACGGACCTATATTAGTCTATGGGGCCGTTCAGACAGTCCGTGAGTTTCACGCAGCGTGAGTCCGCTGTGTAAAACTCACGACATGTCCTATATTTCTGCGTTGTTTGCGCATCACACACCCATTGAAGTCAATGGGTGTGTGAAAATCACGCACAGCACATGGAAGCATTTCCGTGGGACGAGCGTGATTCGCGCAACAGCAGTAAAAAGTATGAATGAAAACAGAAAAGCACCACGTGCTTTTCTGTTTACAAATATCCAAACGGAGTGTCATAATGATGGCGGCTGTGCGAAAATCACGCAGCCGCGCATCATTCGCAGCTGACACACGGAGCTGTTAAGTACCTTTTGCGCGCGCAAAACGCAGCGTTTTTTGCGCACGCAAAAGGCACACGCTAGTATAAATCCGGTCTTAGACATTTTATTTGGGACTTCATGCTTAGTAGTCCTTAGATCCATATGCATTCATCTGTGGTCCCAATGCTTTGCTAACACAGTACCTTTGGAGACTTTTGCACATTTTAAGAAAATATTAGAGACTTATCCCCTCGCCGCAGCAGGTATTTTTCGGTTTTTCATTTTTATTTTCATCTCCCCACCTTCTAAAAGCCATAACTTTTTTTTTTTAGTCAACTTCGCTGTATGAGGACTTTTTTTCAGGACGAGTTGTAGTTTTTAATGGCACCATTTAATGTACTGGGAAACTGCAAAAAATTATTTGTTGAATGGAATGGGGAAAAAACTGCGAATCATCCATTGCTTTTTGAGTTTAGTTTTTTTACGGCGGAAAAATAACATGTTAACTTTATTCTGCGGGTCAATACGGTTATGGCGATATCAAATTTTTATATGATGAACCACTTTACGGCCTTATTCACACGAACGTGTCAGTTTTGCGCGCGTAAAAAAATGTAGCGTTTTAATTGTGTTGCAGTTCCGTGTGACACCCGTTTACAGTGTGCGTCTATTTTTTACGCGCAGATGTCATCCGTATGTCACGTGTTTTTTAAGTCAGCAAAAAAACTGAAGGAGGGGTTTTTCTTTTCCTCATGATTTCTTTAGCAACTGTTGCGTGAATCACGGACAGCACACGGATGACGTCCGTGTGCTGTCCGTGATTTTCACGCACCCATTGACTTCAATGGCTGCGTGATGCGGAAAAAAAACCGCACAAGAATAGGACATGCAGTGAGATTCACGCAGCGGACACACGCTGCGAGATAAACAAAATGTCTGAATGGCTGAATTGAATTGCATAGGTCCGTGTAACGTCCGTTGTTTTAATGCCCGTAACACAGACGTAAAATACGCTCGTGTGATGAAGGCCGGATTCACACGAGCGTTGTGCATCTCGGACGTGAAAAACTGCACTGCGTTATGCGATATCACGCATCCTCCATAGGCTAGAGTCTATGGAGGGATGCGTGAAGCGTGAAGAAATAGAACTTGTCCTATTTTCTCACGGACCCTTCACACGGTCGTTGAAACAACGGTCATGTGAACAGCCAAATTGAATTATATAGGTCCATGTGATTGCCGTTGTTTCAATGGCCGTCACACGGACGTTTAACACATTTGTGTGAATAAGGCCAAAGGCCTTATTCACAAGAGCGTATTTCAGGTCCGTGTAACGCGAGTTAAAACAACGGACGTCACATGGACCGATGCAATTCAATGCGGCCATTCAGACATTCAGTGTTTGTCACACAGCGTGCATCCGCTGCGCGAAACTCACTGCATGTCCTATTCTTGCGCGTTTTTTGCTCATCACGGACAGCACACGGATGACACGCAACAGTTGCTAAAGAAATTATGAGAAAAACCCCTCCTTTTTTGCTGACTTAAAAAACGTGTGACAACAGGATGACATACGCGCGTAAAAAACGCAGACAAGCACCGTACACAGATGTCACACGTAACTTCAACACAATTCAAACGCTGCATTTTTTACGCACGCAAAACGGACACATTCGTTTGAATAAGGCCTTACATAGAGAAAGCTGTTTGTTAAAAAAAAAAATTCTATCGATGAAGCTGTGAGAGCGGAGCGAGCGGTAGTTTTTATTGGTACTATTTTAGGGTACATAAGACTTTTTATTCCATGTATTTTGGGAGCTTGGGTGACCAAAAAAACAACAATTCTGCCGTTTTTTTAAAAATTTTTAACAGCGTTTCCCTTACTGGGTTAAATAACGTTATACTATAATAGTTCAGACTTTTATGGATGTGGTAATACCAATTATGTTTATTTTGTGATTTTTTTAAATACCGGCTTAGAGGGGAAATGGGAACAGGATTTTTTTAACTTTTAATATTTTTTATATATGTTTTCTTTAACAGTTCTTTTTTATTACACTAGGGGACTGAGGGTAAGGCTGGGTTCACACAACCTATTTTCAGGCGTAAACGAGACGTATTATGCCTCGTTTTACGTCTGAAAATACGGCTCCAATACGTCGGCAAACATCTGCCCATTCATTTGAATGGGTTTGCCGACGTACTGTGCAGACGACCTGTCATTTACGCGTCGTCGTTTGACAGCTGTCAAACGACAACGCGTAAAATGACTGCCTCGGCAAAGAAGTGCAGGACACTTCTTTGAAACGTAATTTGAGCCGTTTTTCATTGAATTCAATGAAGAACAGCTCAAGATTACAGGCGTCAAAGACGCCTCACATAATGCGAGGAGGAGCATTTACGTCTGAAACGACACAGCTGTTTTCTCCTGAAAACAGTCTGTCATTTCAGCCGTAAAAGCCAGTTATCATGTGCACATACCCATAGGCCACACGGTGCGTTGTTGACGCGGTTTTCTTGCATTTGAAAACCGCATGCAGTCAACTGCATGCGTTTTTGTCTCTGTAATGCTTCAGTTCTGTTGCGTTTTTTAAAGGAAATAATTGACAGTTTTCACCCGTGTTGAAGTTTGTTAGGCGCTTCCTGTATATAGTTTATTACAATGCATTGCAGAACTGTTCGCAAAAACGCATTCAGTTTAGCAACAACTTTGGCATTGCGGTCATTAACCGCATGCGGTCGGACATTATAAAGATGTGTTCAACCACACAAAAAACACAATGTAATATAATAGCAGCAGTCTGTTCATAACAAAAATTTCACCATTGACTTCTATTGAAAAATTACTTGCTGCGGTTTAAGGCTGAGTTCACACGACCATGTTACGTGCGTAATGTACGGAACGTATTTCGGCCGGAAGACCCGGACCGAACACAGTGCAGGGAGCCGGGCTCCTAGCATCATAAAGATGTACGACGCTAGGAGTCCCTGCCTCTCCGTGGAACTACTGTCCCGTACTGTAATCATGATTACAGTACGGGACAGCTGTCCTGCAGTGAGGCAGGGACTCCTAGCATCGTACATAACTATGATGCTAGGAGCCCGGCTCCCTGCAGTGTGTTCGGTCCGGGTCTTCCGGCCGAAATACGTTCCGTACATTACGGACGTAACATGGTCGTGTGAACCCAGCCTAAAACATAAACGCAACTTGCGGTAATTACGTAACGTGTGAACTGACCCTTACTTAAACGGAATTACCGGTAAGACTAATTCTTACTTTCCTTATCGTCCCCCATGATGGCACACTAGAAGAATACCAAATGAGATGGTTTAGGGTGGGATTACCGCAAGGAGTAATTTGCGGCCGAAGGCTAAAATGAAAGGTCTAGCCTATAATCTTTTGCAAAGGTAAGGGAGCTAGCCCAAGTAACTGCAGTACAAATCTGGTCTAGCGAAGCTCCTCCCCTTTCTGCCCATGATGAAGCTGTGGATCTGGTGTTTACAGGAACTGACTTTACTTCAAGGGAATAACACATTTGAATTGTTGTCTTTATCCATCGAGCAATGGTAGCTTTTGACGTTTTCTGTCCTCTCTTTTTCCCCCAAAACCAGACCAGGAGGTTGGAATCTTTCCGCCAATCTGCAGTAACCTGTAAATATTGTAAGACTGCCCTTCTAACATCAAGAGAATGAAATTCCTCTTCTTTTCGTTTCCTGGGGTTTTGACAAAATGAAGGAAGGACAATGTCCTGATTTCTTTGAAAATCTGATACGACCTTTAGAAGGAAATTAGGAACCAGCTTTAGTACTATTCGGTCATCCGTTATCCTAAGTTCTGGTTCATCTGTGGATAGCGCCTGTATTTCCCCCAGTCTCTACTGTGGTTATCGCTATTAGAAAGGCAACTTTAAGTGTTTGAGGTCTATGTTTTCGATTAGTTCAAAGGGGGGTCTGGTTAGGGCACTGAGGACAACGCCGAGCTCCCATTGCGGGGATGACTGTCTAATGGTCTTGAGGCTGCACACATGAATCTTTTCACCCACCTGTGTTCTGACAGTTGGGTGTCAAAAAATTTACTAAGGGCCGAGACCTGTACTCTGAGGGTGCTCGGTCTAAGACCTAGATCCAGCCCTTGCTGTAAAAAGTCAAAAATCTGCTGGATGACTGGATGATTCTGGTCTCCACATCAGGAGGTAAATCTTTTCCAAATCTTTAGGTAAATTGCAGAAGTAACTGGTTTACGACAAGCTTTTAGGGTTGTTATTACCTTCTGGGATAAACCCCTTTCATTGAGCAGTGCCCCTTCAGGATCCAGGCTGATAAGCAAAGGTTCTAGAGATTCTGGTGTCATAACGGTCCCTGTACTAGTAGATCTTGTTTTAAAGCAAGTTCTATAGGATCTTCCAGTGCCAATTCCCTCAGGATTGGAAAGCAGGCCTTTTTTGGCAAGAATGGAACAATCAAAATGAGTTTCAGGTCTTCCTTGTAAAGCTTTTGAAGGAACCCTGATATCAGTGGGAGTGGTGGAAAGGCGTATGCTAGATCCATGTCCCAAGGCTGAGATAGAGCATCTATGCCTAGGGGACAATCCTGGGGGTTTAGAGAGAAGAGCTCGGTTTTGGAATTTAGTTTGTTAGCAAACCGGTACACTTGAGGAAACCCCATAGTCGTGTGATCTGAAGAAAGATATCCTGATTTAGAGACCATTCGCCTGGATCTAGGTTTTTCCTGCTGAGAAAATCTGCCTCCGTATTCTCCAAGCCTTTTAGGTTGACGGCCGATAGAGAAAGCAGGTTTTTTTCTGCCCAAAAGAATATTCTTTGAGACAGTGAGAGCAGGGTGGGAGATTTGGTACCCCCCTGGTGTTTCAGAAAAGATACGGTCGTCATTTTGTCTGACAGTATCTTGACATGGTTGTTCTGAAAGGTGAAGGAACTTGACTTCAGTGTTTCCCAGACTGCTCTCGGTTCTCGGTAATTTGAGGATCGGGCCGCTATTGTCGGTGGCCAAGTGCCCTAAGTATAATTGTATGGGAGTTTGGCTCCCCAACCTTTTTTGCTTGCATCTGTCAGAACTAGGATTGCTGGAGACTGATGCCAAATTACACCCCTCCTTAGGTTTGAGTGCTCTGTCCACCAATATAGGGAAGTTTTTATCTTCTGAGGTATTTTCATCTTCCGATCTAGAGATAACAGTTTTTTGTCCCACAAGGAAAGTATTGACCTCGGGAGTGTATGGGAATGGTTTTGGCTCCAGGCCACTGACTGAATGCATCAGTGTGAGAAAAAATAAATAAATATATAAATATATATATATATATATATATATATATATATATATATATATAAAACGGAAGTCAAAAAGCGCTACTTCATCCAGACGGTAGAAAGTAAATTGGTTAGGTATTATCAAAGTATTTATTAAGGTAACGCGTTTCAGCGCCGGACTGGCACCTTCATCACCCCTAATACATAAAAAAACACAAACAGTATGGTTTATAAACCTCTGATTGGCTGTTTCAACTGTCACTCGGGGGGCATTTTGGCGTTTTTTTAATGTTTATAAACCATACTGTTTGTGGTTTTTTTTATGTATTAGGGGTGATGAAGGTGCCAGTCCGGCGCTGAAACGCTTTACCTTAATAAATACTTTATTAATACCTAACCAATTTCTTTTCTACCGTCTGGATAAAGTAGCGCTTTTTGACTTCCGTTATATATATATTTATTTATTTAAACATATATTTATATATATATTTTTTCTCACACTGATTTAATATTGCGTGGTGGAGCCTGGTGGTCCCATTGGCCAGGAAGCAGCAGCAACTTCATCAATTTTATGCCTTCAAACAGTGTTGTGCCTGGATACTGCACAACTTTCCCCGGTGAGGATATTTCCTACACCTGGTTTACCCATTCACCTTTGTTTTGGGATTCTGCACCATGAGGCGCTTCTCTTTTTTATTTATTTCAGATATCAAACTGACTGAATGCAGGCTGTCATCTGACCTAGTATACTCATTGCCAATCTTATTTTGTAAGAGGTGGCTTTTTGAAAATTCCTGATATTGGAGATAATAGTTCTTTTCTCTCTCGGTAAGGGTGTGTTCACACGTACACGTCTGATACGCCTGAAATTACAGGAGAAAACCGCTCCAGAATTTCAGACGTAATGGCATGTGCAGGCGTTTTTCGCATCGTCCATTACGAACGTAATTGGAGCTGTTTTTCTATGGAGTCAATGGAAAACGGCTCCAATTACATCCCAAGAAGTGACAGGCCCTTCTTTGACGCGGGCGTGTGACCATCGGCACAGTACATCGTAAAGCCCATTCAAATGAATGGGCAGATGTTTGCTAGCGCATTGGAGCCATATTTTCGGACGTAATTCGAGGTTAAAACGCCCGAATTACGTCCGTAAATAGGGTGTGTGAACCCAGCCTAACAAGGACATCTGTAGGGTAGAGTCCAGTATGACCCCTAGAAATTTCATCCGAGTGTCTAGAATCAAGTTTGATTTTTGGTAGTTTATGATCCAACCCAGTTCTGCTTGTTGGCTTGTCACTAGCTTTACCTGAGTGGAAAGAATCTCCTGGGTCTCTGCTGTAATCAGGCAGTCGTCCAGATAGGGGATTATAATAATTCCCTGTCTGCGAAATGAAGCTATCACTTCTATCATAATTTTTGTAAATACCCTAGGGGCGGATGAAATTCCAAAGGGGAGAGCTGTAAATTGGTAATGGACCATCTGGCATGTCGAGTCCTTTACTGCAAACCTTAGGAATCTTTGCGAGGAGGGATGAATGGGGACGTGGTAGTAAGCGTCCTTTAGAGCCAGGGTGCACATGTAAGCCCCTTTCTTTATTAAGGGAGTGGTGGATGCTACTGATTCCATCTTGAACCTCCTGTAAATTATCCAATTGTTGAGAGGTTTCAGGTTTATTATTAGCCTGTATGAACAGTCTGGCTTTTTTTTAAATAAGAAATAGAGAGGAGTAGTGACCTTCTTCCCACTGATCCTGAGGTACCTGAGATATTACTCCTTTCTGGGGTAGGTTTCTGATGTTGTCTAACATCTGATTTCTCAGAAATTGTGAGGGTTGTGTTGTCAGAATAAATCTCTTCGGAGGAAGGGTTAAAAATTCCACACGGTAGCCTTGTCTTATTATGTCTAGGACCCATTTGTTCTGGGTGATGTTGCTCCATGGACTGTAGAACTTTAACAACCTTCCACCGACTTTGACGTCATGGTCTGTTGTCCGGTCTATTCAGGTTGAGCAAGAAGCCTCTACCCCTCCCCCCTTTTGGATAACTCCAAAGACCTGTCTTTCCTTTCCCTCTATAGTTTTCATCCTGGGGCCTTTGGGAACGAAAGGGAAACTTCCTTTTAGTTGGCTTATCTTCTGGAAATCCCTTTTTCCTATCTGCCTCTAGGATTTTGTCTAGGTCTGGGCCAAAAACGTATTCCCCCTAAACAGGATGTTACAAATCCTATTTTTTGAATGGGTGTCCCCCTTTTGCCAATATCTTTAACCACAGAGATCTTCTCGCGGCGTTAGTGAGGGCCCCTTCCTTGGCTGCGAACCTGATGCATTCCGCCGAGGCATCTGCTAGAAACCCTGTAGCTCATTTTAGGAGCGGAATTGACTTTGCTAATTGGTCCCTGGGCATCTTTACCTTTTGGTGGTTCTCTAGCTCACCTAACCAAACAAATAGGGTTCTAGCTACTGAAGTGGCTGCTATATTAGTCTTCATGTTAAACATCAATGTTTCCCAGGCCTTTTTTAGGGGACAGTCAGTCTTCCGATCTTCAAATGGAAAGGATGTTTGTTTAACCACCTTTGCCATCTGAATATCTACTTTAGGGATCTCGTCCCAGATGCCTGTATCCTCTTTATAAAAAAGGAGGCGATTCTTAAATTCATGGGAGACTCCCAGCCTTGTTTCTGGGTCTTTCCATTCCTCGTTTATTAACTCGAATACATTTTCGTTAAAAGGAAAAACACGTTTCTTCCTTGATTTTAGACCACCAAACATCTCGTCTTGGATGGTTTTTTGTTTTACAACCTCCTCGATATTCATTGTACCCCTGATTGCTTTTAGTAATTTATCCATATTCATAGAGGAAAAATAATATTTTTTCTCATCGTCCTGATCTCCTTCAGGATCTAGTGACTCCGATTTGTCTATGTCCTCTGGATCCTTAAAAGAACAAGAGGCCCCTTCAGTGTCTTAATCAGATGGTGGTCCGTTCACTAACTTTGCCTTTTCATACGGGGGAGGAGTGGCCATGTACTGAGGCTGTATAGATGATAGGCAGGATTGTACTTCCTCACTAATCATGGAACTTAAGTCCTCCATGAGGGAAGGCTGTTTATCCTTGGTTAGTTTATTATTGCATGATGAACATAACTAGCGCACTTTTTGGATCTTCAAAGCTCCCCATGCTTAGGTTTTTAGAATCCCTCTTTCTCCACCTAATAAACGAGAGAGAGAGAGACCCAGCTATTATAGCTTACATTTAACATGCCAGATATTATCCCCTTTGGGGACAAACCTCACGGTAGATGGGCAAGAGACCTCAGAATCTGTAAACTGGGACCCCACCAAATCGGCGCCAGGAACGGAAATACTGGAAAACACACACCTCAGAGCAGGATTCATGTGGCAATCTGTACTGAAAACTCGGGTCTTTTACCTGCTCCGCGTTCCCAATGCAGTTCCCGCTTGCGATGTCACTTCCGTACGCGCGGTCGTCTGACGCGACTTCCGCTGGATGGAAGTGCCTCACGTTAGTCTCACGGGACCGCAGGCGGACAGGTGGTATCTTCGACATGGGTGGAGGGAAACCCTTAGGTACGCTCCCCCCCAAGTGGAATCCCAGTCGGAAGGAGGAGACCCCGATCCTGACCTCCATGTCTAAGGTTAGAACCTGCTTCAAACCCCCCCCCCCCTTATGGGAAGAGGATCCTCTCTTCATTCTGACTCCTGTAGGGACAGGAAATACACTGGTGGGAGGCTGAGGGTGGGGGCCTTTTAACCTCTTTCAGTTCCTGTCCCTACAGAGGTCAAGGCATCATCCTCCTAGTGTGCCGTCATGGGGAACGATATGGAAACAAGGCCTTGCAAATCCATCTTGCAACCGTGATAGGAAAATGTCAAGGCCTATTTAGTTAAGGTTAACCTCATCTGGCCTCATCAAACGGCTATTGTCCCCCTCCAGCTGCCTATGGCGAATTACAACCACACCCCGATTATGTACAAAACGCGCTTGAAAACCCAAGCTTCGTCCTCCAGGCCGACATTCAGCACGCTGGCCAGCCCAAAATACATGGCCAACTATCCACACAGCAGGCCGTCCTGCAACAAAAGGGGAAAAATGTACATTACAACAACTCAGGGCGAACATACCCCGTTATAGAACCAAGAACGCCAATGTCTGATGCGCATAACATCCCCCTCAGAAAGCCCAGCTCTCGTCGCCTCTGTAGCCGTGCCTATGCGAAAGGAATGAGTGCCATAATCACCCGGCGGCACACCCACTACGGTCAGACCGTTCGTAAGCATTGTAGCAAATTGGTACCTAGTAAGGGGGGGATCTGTCAGCATGCCACAAGAATTGAGGCCCGATCGCACGAACCGTAAGGAAAGAGGAAACTAAGGTGACTGGACAAGGACCACTAACCACAGAATTCAACAAAATCCAAGATCCCCTCCCAAACTGGTCCGTCTTAGAGCGGCAAATACGCAAGCAGACAAAACCCGTACCCAAAACCACATCACCTTGACCCAACCCAGCCGGGACTTCGACGGGGATACTAATTCGCCAATGTGCAGAGCTCCAAAGAAGGCTGCGCCAAATGTTGCACCAAACGATAGGACTTCATAACTAGAAGAACACAGGGAAGGTAGGCTTTCAAGTAAACTAGCCAATAAGGGGACAGAAATGGGCCTCCTGCAGTCCGCGCGAACATATTCCTTCTTCCAACTGTCACGTTGGGTACGTGGACCCACTGGGACGTACCGCCTTGATGGTATGGCAGCTGGCCAACAGGACACGGGTCACAGTCTATAGTTCGTATAGTGTACCTGTGGTAGCTCAAACAGTAGCAAGACCGGCTCGGCTGGCACTAGGCAGCAGGTAGGCGCCAGGCGTGGTGTAGCAGGATAGGCATGGTAAACAGCACAGCATGACTTCAGCTCAACACGGCACTTGACCAGGATAGCACGGGATACAGGTTACAGGTAGCAGGAACGGGAAACACTGGGAACTGGAAAACACTTAGGAGACCATTTGCATAGACAGACTAGGGTAACGACAACAAGGCTCAGGTAAGGCGGAAAGGGGGTGGGCCCCTCTTATAGTCCAGGGTGCTCATGGGCTAATTTTGACTTAATTTCAGGTGCGCGCGCTGGCCCTTTAAGAATGGGCACGACCCATCCGGCCGGGAGAAGCGGAAGTGAGCGCTTGCATCTCCTGAGGAGGAGATGGGGACCAGTGCTTATAGTTCCATGGCTGCGGGTGTCAGGAGTTGAGTGAGCCTGAAGGCCCGCGGCCATGGGCATGACACCAACCCTTAAGAGCGTGCCTAATAACAAAATGTTTGCTCACATCCTCCCAACCCTGCAATTGTAAATGGAAAGCTATCCCAGACAAACGCCACTGCGCAACCGCCGCCGACACACCCAAGTTACGCAGACGACGCACATAATCAAATGTCACCTGTTAGCGACTGGCAGGATGTAGATAGACATCTCGCAAACCCACACACTCCAACCACTCCGCCCATGCCTTACCATATGCAGCCCAGGGTGAAGGGACCACGGAATTTCTCACAAGCGGAATCAACCCCCCGTCATCAGCTCCCACAGCCGATCCGGGCAAGAGTAACCTTCCAGGTCGGCTTCTGGAAAGAGGTCTCGAAACACCTGAAATTGGAAACGGGATAAAGCATCAGCAACAGTATTTCGAACTCCAGGCACATCACAAGCTCTAAACCAAATATTAAATTCCAAGCAACGAAGGACCAAGTGGCAAAGAAGGCTCAACACTGGAAAAGAGGAATAAGAAAGCTGATTAATACAGAAAACCATGCTCATATTATCCGTCCAAAAGACCACCCGCTTATTAGCTATCAGCACCCCCCACAACTCTACCGCCACCACTATAGAGAAGAGTTCCAGCAATGTGAGGTTTTTACACAGCCCGCCGGTCTGCCAAACCAGGAGCCAAGTGTGTGTACACCAATGTGAACCTAGTATGGCACCAAAACCCGCGGCATCAGTGAACAAGTGAATTTCCGCATTAGAGACCTCTGGCTCTTGATAGTACATAAATCCGTTGTTTTGTGCCAAGAATTCCCTCCATATCATCAAATCGGATCGTAACACCTGTGTCATACGAATGCGGTGACCTGGGGACCTCGCCCCATGAGTGGCCAATGACAACCATCTGGAAAGGAACTCGTCCCATAGGCATGACGCGGCAAGCGAAAACCAGCAACCCCAATAAAGATTGTAGGAGTGTAAATTTTCGCATTGCGCAAAAACCATTAATGAGTTCACCCAATTTAGTTAGTTTGTTATCTGGCAAACGGAAGATCATCTGCACCGTGTCCAATTCAATGTCCAAGAAGGACATTGAAGTGGACGGACCCTCAGTCTTTTCTGCAGAAAAGGGTACCCCAAACCGCTGCATTAAGAAACAAAAGGTATCCAACAAAACACCACAATGGGAACTATCAGCCGAGCCTGCAAACAAAAATCATCCAAATAGTGTAACACTGCCGATGAACGAGTCTCACATCAAACCACCCACTCCAAAAAGGAACTGAGTAATTCAAAGAATGACACGAGATGGAACAGCCCATGGGCAGGCACATGTCATAATAGTAGTCATCATCAACCATACACCTCAATAAATGGAAAAAGTCGGGGTGAACTGGCAATAATCGAAAGGCCGAATCAATGTCGGACTTCGCTAGCAACGCCCCAGGGCCGCAGGCCCTGACCAGGCAGACTGGCTTATCAAGGGACACATAAGAAACTGATGCTTCGTCTTTGGAAATCCCGTCATTAACGGAACCACCCTTGGGGAAAGTCAAGTGATGGATTAATCTAAACTTGCCCGGTTCTTTCTTAGGAACAAGTCCCAAGGGTGACACCCGGAGGTTGTAAAACCGGGGATGCTGGAAAGGGCCTATCATACACCCAAACTAACCTCTTTGGAAATTTTATCCCTAAGCACCTGCATGTTGTTTCGGGCTGATTTAAGGTTATCGCGCTAAGAGGGGACCAACTAAGGGTGAAAGGAATGAAGAAACCAAACAAAAACCCAAAATGGAGTGGAGCCACATCCTCCATTCTAGTATACAATGCGAGCAAAGGCTTCATCGCGGCGACGCTCACTGGAGTCCTTGGCGTCCGACAGACGTTGTGGCTTAGCGGGATGCTTTGGTGGCCGAGCACACTTAACTGTGGCATGAGTGCCCCCACAAGTGGAACACTCATGCTTGAAGCGACAGAGAACATAGAACCTGCAGTGCCCCTCGTTGAAGAGCCAGCAGGTGCCTGGTCTTTTAACCACCACTGGGCCCCCCGAGGATTCTGCTGGCCCAGTGGCGCCGCCTGGGGGTGTGGCCGCTGAGACATCAGAAACCTCAACCACACATCAGTGGCCTTAACCACCCAACCGATGGCTTAAGTGCCAAGCGACAACTAAATTCTTCGTCATATCGCCACCACGCCGAACCACCGTGAGCCTTAAATGCATTATAAATCACATCAACATAAACAAACAATTCAAAACATCATTCTGGATGCTTTTGACCCATAATACAACCCAGGTCTAACGGTGGGACAGGAGAGGGGGCAGAGGGAAGAATCTTAGGGGCCAGTTTATCGACTAAACGTTTCAAAACCCCCAACACATTATTACCCACCCCCCAAGCACCAGCAAAAGGGTATTCACCAGGCAAGGGCACCACCAAGGAAGCAGGTGGTTCAATCAATGGCATGCTCTCCGGCAAAACCGACTGCGTAGTGGGAGGTGGAGGTTGAACCCATAACTGGCTGGAAACCAACGGACGCCGAGGATCCTGATTCACACGGTGTCTGCGTATCAGACTACCAGAACTCGAGGAGCTGTAGGAAGAGCGTCCTGCTGAAGAAGAAGGAGACCTCCATCTCGAGGATCTTGACCGTGCAGATCGACCAGAGCTCCTTGAGACCCTTGACTGGCGTCAGGACCGGCTATGAACATACCGGGCAGAACCACGGTGGCCACGTGCCTGGAACCCCGGGAAACGGAACGGGATGACCTGTCATCAATCCGCCCATGAGCAGCACCAACTGCCATCACTGGGGACAGAGGCGGAACCGCGGCAGGCAGTTGCGCAGTTGGCATTGTCTGAACTATAGGGGGAGGGGCAGGCAAAACCTGCGACTCAGGGACCAGTACAAAAGGAGGTTCAGGCTCTAAAGCCACCCCTGCAAGCTGAGGTACCGACAGGGGTAAGATCTGGGATGGGGGGGCGGTGTATCCATCTCTCCAGCCGGCATACTGGCTCCTACATGAGCCAGACTCATGGCTGCTAAAAGCAGCCTGCAGGGTTCTGGCAGCAGGGGCCGAGAAACCCCGCCCCACCGTGTCCAGTGCATGAGGCGGGGGCATGGCTAAAGCACACAGCACACAGCTGAAGAGTGTGAGCAGGGGGAAGGGAAGCGGCGGGTGTGGGCTCAATGGCCGAGAGAGCGGGAGCCCCCATAATAGAATGCTGTAAAGCGGCTGGGGAGGTAACTCCCTCACCACTCTTACGGCCCCGCCGGGAACCAGGAGGACTGAGGCTTAAATAAACCAGCGGTCTCATACGCTGACGAGGTCGTCCACGTGCCTCACTATACAAGCCAGCCGCAACAGGGGAAGAAATGACGGCAGGATCGGTGGCACCAGCCGCCCCAAGGGCAGAGGTGAGCCAACCAGTTCCTTCACTCCTGAGCTTCTGCATAAACATCTCCATAAAGGGGTCAGCCATGACACCGGTCCCACCCACACAACTTTTCTCTCACTGATCCAGGCAGAAGAAAAGGCAGAATCTAGGGGGAGGTATCTTTTATACCACTTAAGCACATGGCCATTTAACCACACCTACCCCTGTTAACCCTTTTCCCACCTACATGTGGCTTGCCTGCCTGATCATATTCGTACTTTCCAAAACCTGCCCCTGCAGTCAGCTATTGCCACACCTAAGCGGCCCGGCCATTTACAGATTGTTAGGGTATGTTCACACGGGCTATTGTCAGAAGTTTTTCGGGCCGTAAACATCCGGAAAAAACGACTGAAAAATCGGAGGCAGAATGCCTACAAACATCTGCCCATTGATTTCAATGGGAAATACGGCGTTCTGTTCCGACAGGGCCTTATTCTATGCCTCATTTTCAAATTACGGCGCATAAAAAGACGCCCAGTAAAAAGAAGCGCATGTCACTTCTTGAGCCGTTGTTTTTCATTGACACAATAGAAAAACAGCTCCAAAATCGGCCGTAAAAACGCTTGTTTATTAAAAAACGTCTGAAAATCCGGAGCTGTTTTCCCTTGAAAACAGCTCTGTATTTTCAGACGTTTTTTGTAAAGCGCGTGACCATACCCTTTGGCTTGAAAATACGGTCACGTTTTCCTGCTGAAATGCACAAATATAGTCATTGGCAGTTTTGGAAGTTGCAGTCTCTGAACATAATTAATTTCTTTAATGAGTTTATTGAGATTCACACGTCAGTCCTTTTCCCAGTTTATCTTTAATTACAATTGATTTTTGCTGTTCAGTTTAGTTATCTCATTCACAATTTCTCAGTTAATTTCTGATGTAATTATTTAAATGGGGCTTGGCATGGAGAAGGGACCAGCGGCTTATTATCAGCCTCATAAACTAAGCAAAGCCTGTCACGAAGTCCTTGGGGCATGTCCACACGTAATGGAATTGCTGCAGAAAATGTCTGCAGAAACTAGCAGAAATTCCGCTGTGGAAGATCCGCACCATTTCCTGCGTTTTTTAGTGCAAAATATGGTGTGGATTTTGCTGCGTTTTTCTCAATGTTGGGAGATGGTGACATCTCTGAAAAACGCAGCAATTCAGTCCACTTTCAGGAATTGACATGATGTGGTACGAAAATACACTGCGTGTGGATGAGATTTGTTCAATCTCACCCACTTTTCTGCTACTGTATTCTGCTGCATATTTTCCGTCCGCAGTGTGGACATGCCCTTGTTCCCACACTGCAGATTTGCTGCAGATTTTGCATACATTTTTTGAGCCCAAACCAGAATTGGATACAGGAGAGCAGACCTAAAATGCCTTCAGTTATATATTTCTTCTGTTTAGGTTGCATTCCTGGTTTACAGTCAAAATCTGCAGCAAATCTGCACTGTGTGAACAAGGCCTAAATTCTCTACATTTATTTCTATTCGGGCTTGTTCAATAGGGGTTAGGACGGATTCAGACGAATGTGTTTTGCGTCCGTGCCGGCCACGTTATTTTCACGCGGCTCGCGCGGACCTATACAAGTCTATGGGGCAGTGCAGACAGTCCGTGAGTTTTGTGCAGCGTTAGTCCGCTGTGTAAAACTCGCGACATGTTCTATGTTTTGGCGTTTTTCGCGCATCATGCACCCATTGAAGTCAATGGGTGCGTGAAAATCACGCATGCCCCACGGAAGCACTTCCGTGGGACAAGCATTATTCGCGCAATAAGGCCAGATTCACACGAACGTTGCGTTTTTGCGCGCGCAAACAACGCAGCGTTTTGCGAGCGCAAAAACCATTTGACAGCTGCGTGTGTCATGCGTGTCTGATGCGCGGCTGCGTGATTTTCGCGCAGCCGGCATCATAGAGATGAGGCTTGTCAACGCCCGTCACTGTCCAAGGTGCTGAAAGAGCTAAATCTTTCAGCACCCTCGACAGTGAATGCCGAACACAACAGCGAAAAACCTGTAAAAAAAAAAGATAAAGTTCCTACTTACCGAGAACTTCCCGGCCGTTGCCTTGGTGACGCGTCCTTGGTGACGCGCCTCTCTTGACATCGGGCCCCACCTCCCTGGATGACGCAGCAGTCCAAGTGACCGCTGCAGCCTGTGCTTGGCCTGTGATTGGCTGCAGCCTGTGCTTGGCCTGTGATTGGCTGGAGCTGTCACTTGAACTGAAGTGTCATCCCGGGAGGTCGGACTGCAGGAAGGAGACAGGAGTAATCGGTAAGTTAGAACTTCGTTTTTTTTTACAGGTTAATGTATTTTGGGATCGCAAGTCACTGTCCATGGTGCTGAAACAGTTTAACTCTTTCAGCACCATGGACAGTGACTATCTCCTGACGTCGCGTACCGATAATTTTTTTGCCGGGATCGGCCAAAACGAGTTTGGCCGAACCCGGTGAAGTTCGGTACGCTTGTCCGGCTTCGCTCATCGCAAAGACACTCCGTTTGGATGTTCGGAAACAGAAAAGCACGAGGTGCTTTTCGGTTTTCATTCATCCTTTTCACTGCTGTTGCGCGAATCACGCTCGTCCCACGGAAGTGCTTTCGTGTGGTGCGCGTGATTTTCACGCACCCATTGACTTCAATGGGTGCGTGATGCGCGAAATACGCAGAGTTATTGAACCTGTCGCGCTTTTTGCGCAGCACACAAACGCTGCGCAAAAAGCACGGACTGTCTGTACTGCCCCATAGACTTGTATTGGTCCATGCGTGCCGCGTGAAAACCACGCGGCCCGCACGGACCGAATACACGCTCGTGTGAATCCCCCCTAACAGTAAAAGAATGAATGTAAACAAAAAAGCACCACGTGCTTTTTTGTTTACAAACATCCAAACGGAGTGTCATAATGATGGCGGCTGCGCGAAAAGCACGCTGCCGCGCATCTATATGAACAGGGCACACGCTCTTCTGAATCTGGCCTAAGAGTGATTTTAATAGTTTTTTTTAATGAGGCGCACAGTGGTACAGTGTGGACCCATTGATTTATATGTATTACAGCTACATAAAACATGGATCCGTAATATGACTGTGTCCATGAGGGGTTGTCACACAATTTAATATTACATTTCTCTGTTAGATCAGGAAAAACATAACAATTTTCCAATTGGAATCATTTCAAATAAATGCTCCTGTGTGTAGATAATGCTGTTACATGCATTTTTTTATGGAATTTTTGGTGGAGTTTTTGGTGGCGTTAAGTAGTGAGTTTTTCTACTGAACCTGTGTTTTTTTTAAGGTGGTGTTTTTCACATTTCAAATCATATCATTTAAAGATCATGTGATGCACAGATTCCTCTTTGCAACACACGATTTATTCTGAGAAAACGCCACCAAAAATGGCAATAAAAATGACTTTATACATTGACACTTTTATTTTTGAAGAGGAAAGAAAATAAAGCCACTAAATGCTGAAAAAAACCGCCAAAGCCAGACTTGTTGCAATTTTGTAAAAACGCCACTGGCCAAAATAATCAAGATAAAAATTTAAAAAAATGTCACCTAAATAAACACTGTTTTTGTAGTGTGTTATATATTTCCCCATTGACTTCAAGCTAACATCTGGCCGCTGTCGTCCCGTCCCCCCCCCCCAAAAAAAAACTGGCACAAAATGCCTGGAAAATACCATAAAAAGCGTGGCTTTTTGTCCTAAAAACACTGAATGTGAAGCTGACCTAAAAGGGGCTTCCATTTCTGCAACTTTTAATATACTTTGTGTTTCAATTCCTAATCATTTCCAAAATTCAGGGAGTGCACTGAATCCGCAGAACAGTCAGTTACACATGGATATACTACAGATGTTACACCAAGGCCTCTAGCAGTTATACCAAAGCAAACTTAGATCTACAAGATTTCTAAGGTTGAAGTGGAAAGTGCACTGATTGCAAGCAGTGTTCTTATACATGGTGTAGAACTGAAATACAAAGTATGTTAGAAAGTTCTAGAGCTTTATACAATTTATACAGGGTTCCGCCACTTTTTATGGCTAGAATAGCACAGCAAAATAACGGCAACCTCATAGTTACATAGTTTGTACGGTTGAAAAAAGACACATGTCCATCAAGGTCAACCAAGTGATGGGAAAAGGGAACGGAAAAATTTCTACACAAAGGACCTCAAAGGAGCCTGTTATAAGTCAATTGGCCCTATAAGGTGCTGTTTGGATCTGTTGTACTCCGAATTCAGCACAGCGTCATGGCTCCCTTTATCCCCTTGCCGTCATTTGATGTATACTTACGTCACAGCCGCCAAGGGGAAGTATGGAATGGGCTCACTGGCTGGGCCCGCTCCATACTAAGCGGGTGTCGGCTGTATGAAACAGGTGACATTACACTGCAACGAGCGTGTTCAATAGCGACCGCAGCATCTAAGCCATTAGAAAGAGGGTGGTGGCCCCCTCTGACAGCCCACCGCCCACTCCAGCGACACAATTGCGGAGTGCCGATGGTTGTCATGGCAGCCAAGGGGCCTAATGAAGGCCCCCAGGTCTGCCATCTTTGTGTTCCTATTAAGCCCTGCCATTAGTATTGCAATATATATAGTGCAAGCAATCCAACAATCGCTAGTTCAAATCCCCTAGAGGGACTAACAAAATAAGTAAAAAAAAATATCAAGACCGGGTTCACATGTAGTGTAAATTCTGCGGATTTTTCGCAACGGATTTCATTGCGAAAAATCTGCAGCGTATTGCAGTAGCAGCAGAGTGGATGAGATTTGAACAAATCTCATCCACACGCTGTGTAAAAAACCTGCCGAAAAAACGTTCATAAATTGACCTGCAGTGCAGTTTTTTTAATCCGCAGCATGTCAATTTATGCTGCGGAACCGCTGATTTTCTGTTGCGGGTTTTCTCCATTGAATTCAATGGGGAGGTAAAACCCGCAAATAGCAGATGTTGTGATTTTGGTGCAAAAATCGTAACTCAAAAAAAGAAAGTCTACACTTACCCAGATCTCTATGCTTCTCTGTCAATTCCGGCCTCCAGGGATGACGTTTGATCCCATGTGACCTCTGCAGCCAATCACAGACTGCAGCGGTCACATGGAATAAAACGTCATCCCAGGAGTCCGGGCTGCAGGACGTCAGAGGGACTCATCGCCATGGTTATAGGTAAGTATAGAGGGGTTTTCTTTTACGCGTTGTTTTCCGCAGTGGACATTCTGACAGAACAACCGCATCACAATTTTGTGTGTTTTTTTGCCTGGAATTCCCTGCGAAATCCAGGGCGGAAACGCTGTGTACCTTTGCGCAGCGTATCTGCCCTGTGTGAACATACCCTTAGGCCTTATTCACACGAGCGTGTCCGTTTTGCTTGCATAAAACGCAGCGTTTTTCTTGTGACACGTTCCGTGTGACATCCGTGTACGGTGCGTGTCTGCGTTTTTCATGCGGGTATGTCATCCATATGTCACGCGTTTTTTACGTCAGCAAAATAAACTGAAGGTGTTTTTCTATTTCTCATAATTTCTTTAGCAGCTGTTGCGTAAATCATGGACAGGACACGGATGTGCGTCCGTGTGCTGTCCGTGATTTTCACGCACCCATTGACTTCAATGGGTGCGTGATGCGCAAAAAACTCACAAGTATAGGACATGCAGTGAGTTTCACACAACGGACACACGCTGCATGAAAAACACTGAATGTCTGAATGGCCCCATAGGTCCGTGTGACGTCCGTTGTTTAAACGCGCGTAACACGTACGTGAAATACACTTGTCTGAATAAGGCCTAAAAGTTCAAAAAATGCCCCTATTCTATTTTCTTCCTAAAGCACTGTAAATAAAAATTGATAATAAACATAATTGGTATCGCCACGTCTGTAAAAGTCTGAACTATTACAATTTAACATTATTTAACCCCCTCGGTGAACACAGTAAAAAAAAAAAAGTTACATTAAAACGCCAGAATCGCTGTTTTTTGGTCACCTCATCTCCCACAAAAATTGTAATAAAGAGTGATCAAAAACTTGCATGTACCCTATGGTACTAATAGAAACCGCAGCTCATCCACGCAAATAATAAGTCCTCAGAACGCTCAATCGACGGAAAAATAAAAAAGTTACGGCTCAGACTCTGAAGACACAAAACTAATATGATTTTTAACAGTTATTTTTTTTCTTGTAAAAGTAGTAAAACATAAAAAAGACGATATAAATTTGGTATCGCCATAATCGTATTGACCCACGGAATAAAGTTAACATGTTGTTTTTATTCCACGGTGAACGTCGCAAAAACGAAACCTGAAAAAGAATGGAGGAATCGCTGTTTTTTTCCATTCCACCCCACAAAGATTTTTTTTCCTGTCTCCCAGTACATTATATGGTACAATAAATGGTGCCATAAAAAACTGCACTAATGCACAGGGATTCAAGGAAAACCACATAGAGAATCCCTGTGTCATGCACCTTCCCCTCAGGCCCTGCGCTAGATATAACACAGTGGATCTATTATACATGGAGTGTTAATTTAAAGAGGCTCTGTCACCAGATTTTGCAACCCCTATCTCGTATTGCAGCAGATCGGCGCTATAATGTAGATTACAGTAAAGTTTTTATTTTTAAAAAACGAGCATTTTTGGCCAAGTTATGACCATTTTTGTAGTTATGCAAATGAGGCTTGCAAAAGTACAAGTGGGTGTGTTTAAAAGTAAAAGTCCAAGTGGGCGTGTATTATGTGCGTACATCGGGGCGTTTTTAATACTTTTACTAGCTGGGCGTTCTGATGAGAAGTATCATCCTCTTCTCTTCACAACGCCCAGCTTCTGGCAGATCACGCTGTGACGTCACTCACAGGTCCTGCATCGTGTCAGACGAGCGAGGACACATCGGCACCAGAGGCTACAGTTGATTCTGCAGCAGCATCAGCGTTTGCAGGTAAGTAGCTACATCGACTTACCTGCTAACGCCGATGCTGCTGCAGAATCAACTGAAGCCTCTGGTGCCGATGTGTCCGACACGATGCAGGACCTGGGGCAGGAAGTGACGTCACAGCGTGATCTCTCGAGAACACGCTCTGTGTCTGCACTGCCAGAAGCTGGGCGTTCTGAAGAGAAGTGGATGATACTTCTCATCAGAACGCCCAGCTAGTAAAAGTATTAAAAACGCCCCGATGTACGCACATAATACACGTCCACTTGGACTTTTACTTTTAAACACGCCCACTTGGACTTTTGCAAGCCTCATTTGCATAACTACAAAAATGGTCATAACTTGGCCAAAAATGCTCGTTTTTTAAAAATAAAAACGTTACTGTAATCTACATTGCAGCGCCGATCTGCTGCAATAGCAGATAGGGGTTGCAAAATCTGGTGACAGAGCCTCTTTAACCTTTATTTTTGAAAAAGGAATTTGTGCTAGAAACATTTCCTAAAGAAGAAAAATGGCAAACATTACTACAATTTTGCATTTTGTGATGCATCGATAGGGCAGTTCAGTCGCCATGTATGAGCCCAATCTGTCATTTTTTAAGGTCCTGCAAATTAATTTGATCCTTTTAGCACATACGTTTCCAACAAAAGTCCTTAGTGACATCACTTTATTTCTATTAGGAAGTTATCAAGTGGCTCCAAATATCTGTGTTATGCCCAGATTGGATGCTCCGTCTTCCGCCCCTCAGGCGTTTAAGTCTTAATACTATGAAATATTCCTCTTCATCATGTCTCTGTGATGCTCTGGTGGGAATGTCCTATTGAAAAATGTATGAATCTTCTCTCCGCCACGCTAATGTATTCAGAGTTTTCTCAAGTGCCCGGTCACAGCATCAACCTACTTTTTTTTTTTTCTCTTTTTTTTTTTTCAGGAAGAACTAGGGGAACTAATGCAGATTGTGAATGAAAATAACCTAAATAACGAGTTGTCGGGCATGCAGAAAGAAAGGAGTTGCCATGGAAACATGAAACTGCTTCAGACCAATAGCCCACAGAGGTACGTCACTTTCTACCACGTCTGAGATGATGAACATGGCTATGGGGATGAATTTCTCCACAGCATGACGTTTTAATGCTAAAAAAATGACTTGTTTTCTGCAGGGAGGCACAGAATAATTGTAAGACACAAAGCAGAAAATGTCTAATCTTTAAATATATAAAACTTACCATCTCAATACATAAAGAGGTTTTTGGTTCAACGTACAAAGCAGTTGCATGATGGGGAAATGGAGAAATCAACTCAAGTTCTATGTATTTATCAATCTATGCTATATTTATCGTAACATCGCTTAACAGAGAAATGGCTCTTCTAAGCCGCAATCGATTTGACGCTAGGTAGACTAGGGTACAGAGTCTTAGGAATATCCCTGTTCCTTACCTTCAAAGGGGTTTTCCTATGATGGACATTTCTGACATATCCACGGGATATGTCATAAATATCAGATAGATGCGGGTCCCACCTCTGGGACCCGCACCTATCTCTAGAACAGAAACCCCGTTCTAGCATTTTGTGCTTGTGCTGTTTCAACGTTTCTACTTTGGCTTAATATCCTGTGGATATGTCATAAATGTCCTTCATGGAAAACCCCTTTAAAGCGTATCTAACCTTTCAGGTGACTTTTCAGAATAAGCTGTCATATGTGTGTACATAAGGAATAACACAATTTCTGGCCACTATATGACTTGTATTCCACATTTTCTAACAGTTTTCCCCTCAGGATCTTTTTCTAAGGCCTTACGCACATGACCGTAGTGGTGTGCATGGCCCGTGGTTTGCGGCTCGGACGGCTGCGGAGTGTTACCCGTGGCCCGCCCGCAATCACGGGCCGTGCACATGGCCATGTACATTCATTTCTATGGGCCTGGACTGCAAAATGCGGCCGTAATAAGACAGGTCCTATCTTTTTATGGTCCAGGCTCCCAGGCAATGCACGGACCGTGGAAAACACAGTCGTGTGCATGGGCCCATAGAGATGAATGGGACCGCAATTCACGGTTGAATTGCGGCCGCAAAAACACGGTTGAATTGCGGCCGCAAAAACACGTTTGTGTGCTTGAGGCCTAACTCTCAGCTATCTCTGAAGTGGGTGGAGCCTAACTGCTTTTATGTCTCCCATACACAGTACACATAGGGAAGGGAACATTCTGCTTCCCAACTTTGTAGCAGACTCTCAGAAGCAGCAGCATGGAGGATACTATACACCAGTAATGAGCAGTGTAGCTGTGAATCCAGCACTGGGGCGAGATATTACACTTAGGGTATGTGCACACGATAACTGCAATTAAGTCTGAAATTCCGGAGCTGTTTTCAGGAGAAAACAGCTCCTGAATTTCAGACGTAATTGCATGTACTCGCGTTTTGCGGGCCGTCTTTTACGGCCGTAATTTGGAGCTGTTCTTCATTGGAGTTAATGAAAAACGGCTCCAATTACGTCCCAAGAAGTGTCTTGCACTTCTTTTGACGAGGCTGTAATTTTACGCGCCGTCTTTTGACAGCGACGCGTAAAATGACAGGTCGTCGGTACAGTACATCGTAAAGCCCATTGAAGGTAATGGGCAGATGTTTGCCGACGTATTGGAGCAGTTTTTTCAGACGTAATTCGAGGCGTACATGTCTGAAAATAGGTCGTGTGAACCCAGCCTTACTAGAAGCTGCTGCTGTCCCTTCTCCCCACTCCCCTCTCTATAGACTTCTATGCGCAGCTGTAACCTGATCCCTTAGTGAGCTGATGGTGCGTCTTGTCTTGAGGAGATGCAAATAGCAGTAATTTCAGAGTGAGTAAGAAATTAGACATAGAGGGGGAGGAAAGTAGCCTGATAGTGGAGTAAGAGGCATTTTCTCAAATAAGATATATAACAAAGTTTCTTATATCTGCTTGAGCCCGCCGTTAAACTTAATGTCTATGAGAATAATCAGTAGGGGTCCCAGTGGTGAGGCCCCCAGCGATCAGTAAATTATCACCTATCCTGTGGATAGGTGATAATTTATGATTCTGGGAAAACCCCTTTAACTTTTTATGTAGCCTATATTTATATAATGGTGTTGGGAGGTGAGCATACACTTTAGGCTTAGTTAGAAATTCTTCTATAGTTGCTTGTGTTTTTTTTTCCCCCATAGGAAATAATTAAAGGCGCATTCTGATCACACATGTTCTTCTGATTTACATATGACTTTTAGTCACCTTGTAGCTTGAGCTTGAGATGATTCTGTTAGGTAAAGATTTAACTAAATTCAGGAATATTCTAAAAGAGTAGTAAAGTTTATCCCCTTTATGTTGATCTGGTGCATTAGAAAAATATAAAAATTGGTATAAGGATGCAGTGCTACATTTAGCCAGTGACCTGTATGTATCATCTTCCCTAATCATCTCTAGGACTTCTGCTCTGTACCTAAATTCTGGAATGCTGTGAATTTGACATCAGTCTAAGGCCCTATTCACACGGCTGTGTTCGGTTGGTGAGATAGGGACCATATTCGGCCGCATTTCCCGGTCCGAATACAGTTCAGGGAGCCGTACCCCTGGCATCACAGTCATTCATGAAGCTGTGAGTCACTGCCTACCTGTCAGAATACTGTCCTGTATAACTATGATGCTAGGAGCCCGACTCCCTGAACTCTGTTCAGTCCGGGAAATGTAGCCGACATACAGTCTGAATCTCGTAGGCCAAACATGGCCAAGTGAATAAGGCCTAAGAGTGCGCATACAAACTAGATGAAAGTTGGCCAAACCTGCCAATTTTGGCAGGATCGGACAACTATCTAATGTATATGGGAGTGTCAGGACCCTTTCATGAAAGAAGGATCAGACATGTTCGATTTCAACATCCCCGATGCTTTGTAACCCCGGCAGATTAACAGCTCGAAATAAGCATAGGTTGCTACTATAAAATATAACCTTTAATAAATACCCCAAAAATCAAGTGTATAGATTCACAGGACAAACGAAAAAATTATTTTAGGGGTATTTATTAAAGGTTATATTTTATAGTAGCTACTTATGCTTATATCGACTTTCTGTAATAATGAGCATTTTATATCTGATGCATGGTACTTTGGACGGGCTTGTCTATTTGTACAGATTAGCAGCTGACAGAGGTGTCTAGCGGCGGCTTATTACCCTCTCCCAATTGAAAACACATTTGGGGGAGACGGGAGAAATAATTTTTTGGTTTGGCCGACAGCTTTTGTAAGTGCATGGACATCTTTATTCCTATTATTCACAGTATTAAACTTTGAAAACTCATCTTTAAGGGAGACTTATGTCAAATTCATTGAAATAACCACAGCCGTAAAAGCTGCCATTAGGCCTAGAGGCTTAGGCTTCATGCACACTTCCGTTGGCCGTCATACGGCCGTTAATGACGGATGCGTGAAACACGGACCGCACACGGATGTCTTCCGTGTGCAGTCCGTTGTTTCACAAACCAAATCAATGAGAAGGCAGAGACTGTTCCGTCAAAAACGGACAGGAGTAGGACCTGTCCTATTTTTGATGGAACGGTCACATGGTTCCATTAAAACAGCAGAAGTGTGCATGGCACCATTGAAATTAATGTGTCAGGGTGCTATCAGTTAAAAAAACGGATTGCACCCTGACGAAAAAAATTGAAGTTGGCATTAGGCCTTAGGGTGACCCATGTTGTTAAATATATGGTCTAGGTCTACAATGTGGGTTCTCCTTTGTGCAGAAGCTCTAATATATGGCACTACTATCTGTCCTTAGGTTGCTGCTCTAGTAACAATGATAATGTTCCCGTATACATTATTATAATTCGGTTTACTGTCAACTAGTTGGGAGGGTCATTCTTGACGTTGTTGTGGGGGCCCCCTGAACTTTATTCACTCCCTTAGTCACAACGTATAACGGATAAGCTTCACTTTGCACTGACGGGATGGCTAGTTCACCATTATTTCTTAAGTCCCATTCTGGTTCTTTGGAAAAAATCAGCTCTCATATGTTTACTGCTTCCCCTGATGCACCGAGGGTATTATTATAATGCAGATACACCTACTGTATGTATTCAATATTAAAGGTAAGATGTTCTTAGTATATCTGTGGCATAGACTTGTGGAAACGTTTTACAATAACATTCACTTCAAAATAGCTGGTTGGGTTTTTTTTTTGTGCTGTAGGCATTATATGTGGAAAGTGCTAACTAGCATGAGGCCGAACTATTTTTACCCTTGTATTCTTCTTGAAGTGGCACGGCTCGTAAAGGTCAGTAGGCTTCCCATGGAAGATGAAGACTGAGATTCTAAGATCCCTTTTGCTTTGTTTTCCTACCAGGGTGATGCTTCAACCGCCAAGTTCAGAAAGTTCACAGTCATTACCGATGCTGATAGCAAATCTGCAGGAACAGAGACAAGCTATGGAGCAGATGAGCCAGAGGCTTCAGTCACTAGAAAGGATGATTCGTCATAGCCTGCAGGCTAATGCTTCACCAGGTAACAGGATTAGGGGTGAAAAAGCCATTGTGTCTGTCTCATCAGTTCACAGCAAATCCAAAGTTTTCCACTGAACCAAGAATTCAACACGCGCTCATATTATTTTGTATAATTGTCAACATTATTCCAAAATACTGCTTGATCCAATTATGATACGACCATGAAGCTACATTCCCTGGGGGGGGGGATATATAGCTTTACATTTACTTTGAATATATACAGTAATTGGCACAGAGGAAGACAAGGCTCACATGAGTCTGTATTTGTAAGAGGTGACCGTATATTATTTATATATTAGGGTTCGGCCACACTTGGTGGTGTATATAATATTGACCGTGATGACCAGATTTTTTTTATTTTTTTTGTTAAAGGGCTTCTCCACTTTAGACAGTCCTTTTACAATAAGGAGATCATAAAGTGCCCCCCGCCCCTTTCCTGGAATCAGCAGTGATCAGATGTAATAAGTAAGAAACCTGGCAATAACTGTTAAATTTCCATGCAGCGCCACCCCTGGGAGAATTAAGCATTACACAGTGCCCTTATATGGGTAATTGGTTGTATGTGTAGGACAGGATCTCCAGATAAAGAGCTGCTCTTTGTAACCTCTCTTCACTCTGGCCATAAGATGAGGATCCTGAACAGAGGACCCACCCTCTATTAACTTCATATTCCCTAAAAGGGTATAAGAAAATGGAAAAACCCATGTTTTGCCTTCTACTGAATAAGGGTGTATTTACATGCGGCTTTTTTTAACTTTTGTCTTGTTTTGTTGCTGCTATTTTCATATGTTTGTTACGAAAATCACAAACACAACAAGAATGACAGCCCCTGTAGCTGCAATGGAGACTTTGGAGGACACACAGGTTGGCACCATCACCCTGTGGCTGGCCATACACTAGAGATTTTGGACAGCTAGTTTAGACCATTTTTTATCAACTGTCCGTGCCTTTTTACAACACGAGCAAGCATGACAGACGCCAAGCGAAGACAGATATCTGTGGAAAAGTTGATTTGCCTTGTTGGATTTTCTGTGTGGTTCTCAGATGCAGTTCTTGGAAAGTTATTTTTGCCAAATGACAGATCTAAATCACATCAATAGAAGCCCAGACAACAATTCAAGGCAGGAATCAATAGCAATTTGTCATTTTAATTTATGGTTTTTATTGTCCAACATGACAACCTTCACAGACCAACCATGAACGAATAGTCCTTCAGAAAAGGTCCAACTGAAATCACTAATATCTGGCCAGCTTTTACCATGTTGAGGGATTAATGACGGGGGACTGTGAGTGTCAGGGCTTTATGCCTGAGATGGGTGAGTGTAGTGGTGTCAACCCCACTTTGATATTTGCTACAGAACCCCTCTCCTCTATGTACTCGACAACATATTTCCCATATACTAATCATGGATATTGCATATCAGTTTGTTTGTACTCAGGAGTATATGAAGAAGAATAATGTGAGGGTAAAGCACAGGAGCACGGGAAGATTTAGGGCGGGTTCACACATGGCGGATTTTCACTTAAATTCCGCTGCGGACACTCCGCAGCGTTAATCCGCAGCGGAGCCGTTTCTCCATTGACTTTCACTTTAATTTCGCAGTGTTCGTTTACACGATGCGTACAATTCCGCTGCGGAGCATAGGCTGGGGAGCGGAATGTGGTGTCCGCAGCATGCTCTGTCTGTTGCGGAGCAGTGGCGGACTGGTTGCGGACTCATGGCGGAATTTCTCCATTGACTTCAATGGAGATTCTAAGTTCCGCAATGAAGTCCGCAGCTGTCATGCACATGTTATGTGTGGTGCGGAGCGTATTGGTTTTTTAACATGACATTTCTTCATTCTGGCTGGACCTATGTATTTCTAGGTCTACAGCCAGACTGAGGAAGTCAATGGGGCTCCCGTAATGACGGGAGCGTTGCTAGGAGACGTCAGTAAATAGTCACTGTCCAGGGTGCTGAAAGAGTTAAGCGATCGGCAGTAACTGTTTCTGCACCCGGGACAGTGACTACCGATCCCAATATACATGTATCTGTAAAAAAACATATAAGTTCATACTTACCGAGAACTCCCTGTTTCTGTCTCCAGTCCGGCCTCCCAGGATGACGTTTCAGTGGAAGTGACGGCTGCAGCCAATCACAGGCCAAGCACAGGCTGCAGCGGTCACATGGACTGGCGCGTCATCCAGGGAGGTCGGGCTGGATGCCGAAGGAGGGACGCGTCATCAAGACAACGGGCGGTAAGTATGAATTTCTTTTACTTTCACTAGGGAAAGTGCTGTCCCTTCTCTCTATCCTGCACTGATAGGGAGAAGGGAAGCACTTTTCCTGCAGTCCGCAGCGGCCAGTCCGCATCAATTTTCTGCACATTTTGTGCAGATCCGCAGCCGTAATCCGCAACCCGGATTAGGTGCGGCATTGATGCGGACAGTTGCGGAGGAATTCCGCCATGTGTGGTCATGCCCTTAGAGTTTTTCAGCTGAAGAAATTGTGCTAATCCAACTTTAAAGCTTTTTAAAGAAGGAAGCAATCCGTTCTAACACAATGGCGTGAAATCAAAGATGACTCAGTGAAAACCAGGAAATCAATTGTGTCAAACGCTACTGAGATCTGAGAGAATAAGGAATTAATATTGAACGTTCCTGGAGCCGCTGATAAAACGTCAATTGCTTAAAAATGTTTCCAGCCAAGTTAATTTTACATTCAATTGTTTGTTTATTCGAACTGCGAACCTTAGTCTGTCAGTGATCGCCAACCTGTGGCTTCAAAACTACAACTCCCAGCATTTCCTGACAGCTGTAGGTTTTGCAACAGCTGTAGAGCCACAAATTGGAGATGACTGGTCTGAGAAAATGGCTGGTATTTTTTGTTCTCTACAGGGGAGCTATAGATGGATCCCTGGATGATGAATTGGATTATAAATAGGGCATATGGCAGGGGGGAGAAGGGTCGCAGGGCATGTGCTGGGTGGTGTAGGGGGCGCCAATAAGAAACTGCAAAGTTAGAAGACAGACGGTCTTATAAGAGCGGTCAGAAAGGAATTTTTTGGTCTCAGATGATTTAATTGCATATATAGCCTACAGTAAGTAGGTGTGTCTAGTATATGTGTGGTGTGTGTGTATATACTGTATGTAATGTACATGTGCATATGGCGGCATTAATTGAGCACCATGTGCGGTTATCTAATGACTACCTTGTGGTAGCAATAATTAAAGGGGTTGTATAGGATAAGAAAAATATGGCTGCTTTTTTCCAAAATCAGTGCCACACCCGTCCTTAGGTTGTGTGTGGTATTGCAGTTTAGCCCCATTTACTTTAACCCCTTTAGGACTGTGCCTGTTTTGGCCTTGTGGACCAAACGATTTTTTTCAAATCAGACATGTGTCACTTTATGTGGTAATGCTTGGGAATGCTTTTACCTATCCAAGCGATTCTGAGATTGTTTTCTCGTGACATATTGTACTTTATGTTAGTGGAAAAATGTGATCAATAAATTCAGTATTTGTTTGTGAAAAACACCAAACTTTAGAGAAAATTTGCAAAAATTTGCATTTTTCTAAATTTAAAAGTATCTGCTTGTAAAACAGATAGTAATACCACACAAAATAGTTACTAGTTTACATTTCCCATATGTCTACTTTATGTTGGCATTGTTTTTTGAACATCCTTTTTTTTTTCTGGGATGTTACAAGGCTTATAACTTTAGCAGCAATTTCTCACATTTTCAAGAAAATTTCCAAAACCTATTTTTATAGGTATCAGTTCACTTCTGAAGTGGCTTTGAGGGCCGTATATATAAGGGTATGTTCACACGATGAGAGGCATTTACGTGTGAAAAGACAGACTGTTAACAGCTGCCTCGTTTCACACGTAAATTCTCCTCCTCGCATTTTGCGAGCCGTCTGAGACGCTCGTAAATCTTGAGCTGTGCTTCATTGAGTTCAATGAAGAACAGCTCAAATTACGTGGCAAAGAAGTGCCCTGCACTTCTTTGCCGAGGCAGTCCATTTACGCGTCGTCGTTTGACAGCTGTCAAACGACGACGCGTAAATTACAGGTCGTCTGCACAGTACGTCGGCAAACCCATTCAAATGAATGGGCAGATGTTTGCCGACGTATTGCATCCCTATTTTCAGGCGTAAAACGAGGCATAATACGCCTCATTTACGTCTGAAAATAGGTCGTGTGAACCCAGCCTTAGAAACCCCCATAAGTCACCCAATTTTAAAAACTGCACTGATCAAAGTTTTAAAAACAGCATTTAGAAAATTTCTTAACCCTTTAGGTGTTTCACAGGAATTAAAGCAAATTAGAGGGGAAATTTACAAATCTCTTTTTTTTTCTCTGTAACACAAAAGGTTTTACCAGAGAAACGCAACTCAATATTTATTGCCCAGATACTGCAGTTTTTAGAAATACCACACATGTGGCCCTAGTGTGCTAATGGACTGAAGCACCGGCCTCAGAAGCAAAGGAGCATCTAGAGGATTTTGGGGCCTCCTTTTTATTAGAATATATTTAGGCACCATGTCCGGTTTGAAGAGGTCTTGTGGTGCCAACAGTGAAAAACCCCCAAAAGAGACACAATTTGGCAAACTACACCCCTGAAGGAATTTATCAAGGGGTATAGTGAGCATTTTAACCCCACAGGTTTATTGCTGAATTTAGTGGAATTCGTCCGTAAAAATAAAAATCGACATTATTTCCAATAAAACTTAGAAATTATCAATTTTTACAAGGAATAAAGAAGAAAAACCACCCCAAGATTTGTAAAGCAATTTCTCCAGATTACGGCAATACCCCATATGTGGTAATATACTGCTATTTAGACTCACAGCGGGGCTCAGAAGGGAAGGAGTGTTATTTGCCTTTTGGAGCTCAAGTTTGCTAAATTGGTTTTCGGGTGTTATGTCGCATATGCAAAGCCCCTGTGGGACCACATCAGTGGACACCCCCCAGAAGTGACCCCATTTAGGAAACTACAACCCTAAAAAGAATTTATCTAGGGGTATAGTGAGCATTTTGATCCCATAGGTTTTTTGCGGAATTTTTTGTAATTCGGCCATGAAAACTTTGATTGTTTTTTTGTGGTTTTTTTTACAGCGTTCACCGTGGGCTATAAATGACATATTTGATTTATTCTGCGGGTTGATGCGATTACAGCGATACCATATGTATATAGTTTTTTATGTTTTATGACTTTTTGATCCCTATTTATTCAATTTTTTGGGAGTTGAAGGGTCTAAAAATAGCTAGTCTGGTATCCGTTTTTAATTATTTTTTTATGGCGGTGCAGGATAAATGACATTATATTTTTATAGGTCAGGCCGTTACGGACACGGCGATACCAATTATGCATAGTTTATTTATTTTTTTCTAATAATAAAGGACTTTATAAAGGAAAAAGGGCGATTTTTAATTTTATTATTTCGAAATTTAACTTTTTTACTTTTGTACAATTTTTAACTTGTTTTTTTTTAAGTCCAACTAGGGACTTGAAGATCCAACTTATGTATTGCAGGGTATTATACCTGTCAGTTTCACACTGACATGGGGCATATTAGGTCCCGTCTCTGGCAGGACTTTATCGCCTTCCATAGATGACAGACGGGAAGCCTTTGTTAGGCTTCCGGTTGCCATAGCAACAATCGCCCCCCCCCTCCCCCCGCCACCGCAATCGCGTAGCGGGGTGCCGATATTGTTATAACAACTTAAATGCGACGGTCGCTATTGACTGCCGCATTTAAGGGTTTAATCGGCAGGGATCACGGCTGTGATCCGACCCGATGTTTTCCCCCAGTACAAAGACTGCTAGAAGCCGGGCATTGGGGAACGTCTGTGTGCTCTGTTAGGAGCACACGTAGATTAACGGATTGCAGGCACAAGGACCAGTGCTGCAGCCCGTTAATCTACGTGGGGTGGTCGGGAAGGGGTTAATGAATCTGAGCTGCAATACCATGAAGAACCAATAGACAGATTTGGCACTGGCCCTGGCAGAAAGCAGTCATGTTTTTATAATCCTGGACAACCCATTTAAGCACAATGTGACGGCGTTAAAATGATCATGGTGTTCATTGAGCAATGTATAGGTTTGTTAATTGATTAAAAGGAGTAGGGTTATTACATGGACGTTTTATGGTACTTATGGCCACATGGAAGTATTATAAGGTGCAAGCGGGAAGCAATTGTGCTCAAAATCTAGACTCAAAGGTGGAGAGTTATCAAAATTGATGCAAAGGAAAAGTGGAGTAGTTGACTATAGCAACCAATGAGGTTACTACTTTAATTTTCTAAAGGGCCTTTGAAAAATAAAAGATGGAATCTGATTGGTTGCGTGGGCAACTACTCCATTTTTCCTTTGCACTAGTTTTGATCTCCATTTACTTTAATTTTCAGAATAATTCTATATTCTGTTATAAAGACCATAAGATACAGCCTAATAATAAATAGAAGTAGTAATATTCCTTTAGTCAATGTATGCTCGTTCTCATGCACATATTAAAAGCATCTTTAATTGTCTCCATCAGGTTCTTCATCTACAGTGGATTGGGAACAAGTAAACATAGAGACAGGCAGCGGGATGCCAGGGGACAGGTGAGTACATACAAGAAAGCTTCTCTAGGCAGCCTCCCTCACACAAGATGAACTATAAGAGTATGTTCACACGGCTTATTTTCGGCCGCTTTTCGGCCGAAAAATTGGAAGCAGAACGCCTCCAAACATCTGCTTATTGATTTCAATGGGAAAAACGGCGTTCTGTTCCGACGGGGTGTTTTTTTACGCGGCCGTTTTAAAAAACGGCCCCATTAAAAAACACCCGTGAAAAGGAAGTGCAGGACACTTCTTCAGCTGTTTTTGGAGCAGTTTTTTATTGACTCTATAGAAAAACAGCTCCAAAAACGGGCGTAAAAAAGTTGCTTAAAAAACGGCTGACAATCAGGAGCTATTTTCCCTTGAAAACAGTGCTGTAGTTTCAGACGTTTTTTATTAAGCGTGTGAACATACCCTTAGTGTCAAGCATTGATTATAGCTAACTTTATGTGCGCCTGCGGATTTCCAGCGGTCTATACTGCCTTTCTGCTACGTAAGCGCTGTGCAAAACGCAACAAAACTCAACTTGCATGTTTTAGTGGGGAATTTCTGCTGCCCATTGAAGTCTATTGGCCAAACACGCAGCATCTCTGCACAGAATACGCAGCATAAATTGACATGCTGCAGATTTGAAAATCGCACCGCAGAACACTTTTCACGCGACTTTTCTTTTTTGTTTTTTTTTTATGCAGCTTTGGAAAATCTCATTTACTTTGCTGCTACTGTAAATGCTGCCGAATCTCCGCAATGGTGACCTGACAGTGCTGTGACATGTACAGGAACAATTCCTTCACAGCCTTTTCAACAAGCAGGCATGGAGAGGGAGGTGATCAGCATGCAATCGCTCCCCTCCCCCAACCGTCAACTAGAACTCAGCAATTTTCTGCTGACGGTTGGATCAATAGGCAGGCTTATTACTGATACAAGAATTTGTGTGTTGTCAGACTCTACTTTTTGTATTGGTGGGATTAAAATAAGCGCAGTCATTACAACCAGTGTCGCCAGTCTTACCACCTAAGCAGGTATCTGTCACTGTGTTAGTACCTCAGTCCCTATATATAGTGAGATTGGAAAACTAAGCTCAATTTACTTATTAGAAATACCCCAACTTGCTAATATATACAGTGTTAAATTTGAAGCTAGTAGATTTGTTTGTTTGCATGCGATTTATCCTTACAGTCTTCTCTAGGCACTGAGAATGTACATCGCTCCGTTTCCTATGTAGATTTTCTATGTCCAGAGGAGCATATTCGGATGAGTGTATATAATATAATGATGCAGATTAGCTCTTCTCCAGAAGGAAGAAAAACTGTCTCTCCAGTGCCACCTATAGGTGGTTACCCTGTAATTCAATGTCCGACCCATTAATCGGTTGCCGACTCATGATGAGTATGCTCGCCATGAGCGGCAGGACGTTGCCGCATCAGGATGAGCATACTCATACTGCTGATCGCATGGGTTTAGCAAGTGTGCCCGTGCAATCAGAAGCAGGGTAACGATTGTAATGCACAGCCGCAGTCCCGCTCTAGAGAAACCTCCGATTACCATTAACCCCTTGAAAGCCGCGATCAACGCAGATCACAGCATTCAAAGGGTAAGAGTGAGGGGGGACCTTGTATGGGTCCATAGAAGGACCCCACGGCTCTCACCATAATTCCTGTTGTTAAGGCATACTTACGTATGCCCTATGAACTGCCTGTGTACTATCAGTACACAGGCTAATATACTGGCATATATATAGATGCCAGTACATTATAGTTAAAACATAAAAATCTATATTAAAAATTCCCATATGGAATAAAAAATAATAATTATTAAATAAAAAAAATCTGTAAAAAAAAAAAAAAAAAGATACACAATTGGTCATTTTTTACAATAAATAAACTTAATTAAAAATAAGTCCCAAACATTAAATAATATACACATATTTGGTATGGTCATGACTATAACAACCAGCACAATAAATTTACAGCATCATTCATGATGACAAATGTGTGCTGTAAAATAAAAATTAATATAAACTAAACACTAATGTATATGTACCAAAAATTGGCACCTACATAAAGTACAACTCGCCTCACAAAAAAAACAAAGCCTCGTACAGCTTCACCGAACAAAAAGTAAAAATTTTTGAGCGCACGAATGCAAACACTAAAAACATAAATTCTGGTCCTCAAGGCCAAAATTTGCCCCCAGTTTTGGAGGAGTTAGAGAGCCTTGACTTATTACTAGGGATATCAGCCAATCCAGAGACAGCCATCTGTAGACAGCACTGTTTCAGAGTTTTTGTTCCTCATTAGTGCAGAGGACAGTTCTGCTCATCTGAGTGACGCAGCTTTTGGAAGATACTAGTTTCTCCTTGCGGAGATTCAGCTGGTGTAGGTCTCTCATGCAATGCTCCCTGAGAAAAGTATGCAAATTAGGTCTCCTCATGCAAAACACGAACAAACAGCAGTGCTCAAAGATTCGGTAAACATATGTATATTAGGAAATTAGAGTACACACAATCATACATCCTCTTCCTTTTTGTTTCACATTCAGGGAATATCATCCAATCTTAGGACAAGTTGCAGCACAGCCAACAGTATGCCAGGGTAGCGAGCCCGAAAATCATGTGACAGTGGACATCATTGGTAGAACAAGAGATCAGTCATCACGCAAGAATGGTAAGCATGTCTATAAGGTAAAATCAACCCCGGTATAGCCCAGACTCTCAGCTCTTTTCTAATTACAACCAGCAGCACGTTTTACTGGATAAAAATTAGAAAACATGGAAAATATATTTTTGTTTGCTCCAAATGATTGGCGGCTACTACATCATTTATGCCTGAACGCTAATCTCATGGTGTCATAGACACATACTTGCCAACAGTCCTGATTTGGGTGGAATAATCTCACGAAACGGACCACAAAAGGGGTAGGGGTTTATGCAAATTTGCATGAAAGTGGTGTTTCCAGTCATTTGGGACGTTTCAAGGCAAAACATGGGCCTGACTTAAGATGTACCGATTTTAGAGAGTTCATTGTTGGTGAATATGTAGATATGTCATAAGTTAGAATTCAGGGTACATGTGGGTGAGGTCCGCGAGGTATGGTCCCTACCAATCGCCAGAATAAACGGGCCCTGGGAGCTTTTTTATGTGTAGTACATCTTCAACTTTTAACTTTTAGGTCTCCAGATCTCCAAACTAATGTTGATGGCCCTGCCATAAATTGAATGCCAAATGTTCCACTTCCCTGCAGCGCCACCACAGGGCAAATGAAGCATTACTCAGGTTCCATTGAAATCACGGACATTCCCAAGTCCTCCAGATTGAGAGATGCCCTTGGTTGTCTCTGCTCTGGCTAATAGATGAGGACTGTGAACAGGGGCTCCTTTTTACAAACCCAGAGTATTTCAAAATGTGTTTTTTATACAGACCCCCAACTAACATGTGCCATTTATAATATTGGTCTTCTTATATGGCAGAGAGGCTTTGGTCCCCCTCAGGCACTAAGGCCTGAGGGCGTCTTCTACCTCTGCACCCACTACAGCTAGCACCTGGTAATGAGCTTTCTTCGCTGTTGTGCACTGTGGGAGATATAGTATTTACCCAACATTTTTTGCAGTTGTCTGATCTCACACAAAGCACTGCATCACAATGCCTTACATTATAGGGTCTTCTTTTTACTCAAGATCTCTTTAGCTTAGTCTGTCCGCCAGACTTGAGCAGGGGCTTAAAAAGGATCTGTGGAAATATCAATTTATTAAAGTAAGCACTCTAAGTCCTTACACTTTGGAAGGCATTCTCCCGCTGCTCGTTCAGAGTGTCTCTCCATTCTGGCTCATAGAGAGGGGACCCCCACCACTGCCTCTATGATATCCAAATGCACTAATAGGGCGTGGTATGGACAGGAGTTGTTTTCATGAGACAATCCCTTTAAGAGGATTGTGAAATAAGCCTCCACCTTGTGATACAGTCTAAGTATAGTATATGAATTCACTGAAATGACTGTAAATTTTACCCTATACTACGTTATATTACTAATGTGGCACTGTAAGGGGAAAAAAGGATGGCCGTTTAAATCTCTGTATAAGTTTGCATGTCTGCCACAGCTGATACCTTAAAGAGATATCCCATCTCAGTCATTTATGGCATATCCACAAGATATAGCATAAATGTCTCATAGCGGTGGGTACCACCTCTAAGACCCGCAGCTATCTGGAGAACAGGGGATATGCCATAAATATCTGAGATGGATATACACCTTTAAAGGGTTTGTTGCAGTGTTACTACTCCCAGCGATCAGATGCAATCTGTGGGGGAACCCAGAAGCAAGTGTTCAATTTCCCTACAGCACCACCACAGGAGAAATTAAGTATTACACAGTTTTATTTAAAATCAATATCCTGTCTGAGTAATGCAAGACAAGCCGGGGTCCCCGTGAGAGGGATCCTCAGTAGCTGTTTTTTTCTATGGCTAATAGATGAGGGTCCGGAGCTGGGACACCTCTACTTTATCCTGACAAGGTTGGCTGGTCAGAACCCAAGAAATCTGTCCCTGAATTCTTTCTCTGTTTGTTTCCATGGACTTGTTTGATCTAAGGATTATAAGAAATGCCTCTTATATCGGCAGTGTCACTTAAACCTGCAATTTTCAGAAAAAAGTAACATTTTACACTTGAAATGGAAAATTCCTTTAAGCCACTTGAGGCTCAGACACAGTTTTATGCTCATAAAGAAGTAGGATGTTGAGATTTGTAATCAGTCTGTGAGCTTGGGTGCCCATTACAATACAATACAATACAATACAATATAATACAGGGAAAGACAGACTGTAATGTTTGAGCAGGAATATAAGAATAAATGTTATCGTCTGCTCCAGTCTGCAGATTGCTGTAATGTTCTAGGAAAATTGTTTACTTTTTACAAGGCGAGAAATGAGTCAGTTCAATAGTCAGTACAATGTTCAGTTGTGTATTACATAACAATAAAGTCATTCATACAATCTCTATATTATACGTGCTGTCTGGAATTTTATAACTGAAGCAAATACTATATGCACAGATTCGATCCCAAAAAACAGATACAGCGGACCGTGGTTCCATGGACCATACAGTGTATTTACAAACAGCATAGCCTACATATATGCCCTCAATGTCTAGTCCCACATATCCCCTTTAAAAAGTTCAGTCATTAACCAGACAGGATCCACGGGATATGCCAAAAATGTTCAATAGATACAGGTTCCACCTCTGGGACTTCTACCTATCTCGAGACCCCCATCCTACCTTTCCCTGGGCTCCTGCCACTGATTTGAGGTTTTCGGGGGAAACAGCCAAACACATTTTGCTATGATATTTCCAAAGAAGCTAATTGAAGTTACGGAAACAGCATCGCACAGCGAGATACACTGTTTCCAGAATTCGGGAGTTTCGGAAACAGCATTGCTCGCTGTTCTACACTACAGGGCTGTAGCCCATCGACCGTGGCAGACGTGGGTCAGGGGGCCACATTCTAGAGATAGGTGCGGAACCCAGAAGTGGGACCCGCGTCTATTGGACATTTATGGAATAGCCTGTGAATATGCCAAATATATCTGAGATGGGAATACCCCTTGAAGGTCTCGTTATTTGGATTAGTGCAATAATGGTGAATACTTTGGCGCCATTGGAATGATTCTTAATCCACTTGGAGCTTATAAGATCAGACGATTAGAAAAGTGTAGTCAGATAATTAATGTTTATTTATGACATGAGCAATAAAGGAGACATGACACCATTTACTAATTAGTTGGAGCAGAGGTGTAACTTGAATCTCCAAGGCCCCAATGCAAAATCTGTAACAGAACCCCCCCACCTATTATGTGCCATTTACAATACTGGTGTAACGGCCGTGGCCGGGGACCGTCGTTCCTACTCACCCTCGACGACCGTGGCCATGACTCTGTGAGTGCTGACCAGCATCTCCTTCCTAGGAGACGCCAGCCCTCACTTCTGCCTTGCTTCATTGGGTCCCGTAGGGTGCGCTCGCAGTCGGCCTTAAAGGGCCAGTGCGCGGACATGAAAAGAATCTCTAATTAGCCCAAGATCACCCTGGACTATAAAAGGGGCTCTGCCCTTTCACTCATTGCCTGAGCGTTGTTGTGTTTACCCATGTTAGTCTTAGCAAATATTCCCTTAGTGTTATCCTGTTCCCGTTGTTCCCGTGCCCTGCTATCTGTATCCCGTGCAATATTTGTTCCTGTGCCTTAGAGTGTTGGAGTCGTGTTGTGCCACCAGTCATGCCTGCTGATATACACCACGTCTGGTGTCTGCAAGCTCATCTGTGCTGAGCCTCCATTACTGTCTGGACTATTAAAGGTACACTTGTACTAGGACAGTTGTTTGGCCAGCGGCTACTCCGCTACAGCGGTGAGGCCTAGTGGGTACACATACCCACGGATCGTGACAGCTAGTCTCTACTTATGTGGCAGAGCGGCCATTGGGCAACCTCAGGGTCCAGGGCCCCGGTGCGACTGCTACCTCTCCACCCCCTATTGCTATGCCCCTGGGCAGGAATCTGACTGCCGCCCACCAATCCTGAGAATGAAGGAGCTGCAGCCACAGTTAAAGGGTTATTCCCACGTTAGACATTTATGTCATATCCATGAGATATGCCATAAATGTCTGATAGATGTGGGTCCCAGCACCTATCTCCAGAACCCCTGTCCCGTCTGGTTAGGTGGTCACCAAATCTCTCCATTCTGTTCTCTAGGTGTTACGGAAACAGCCGAGCATCTATCAGACCTTTACGGCATATCCCGTGGATATTTTGGATTGTGAAATTTTTGTTACAAATTTTGACCTTTTTTTTTCTTTCAGAGTTATAAATATCTGTGGCGTGTGGTAAGATCTAGACCCATCTTGGTAGACATTCACTGGACCACTTTATACATCTCTACAGTCAGCCTTGTTCCTCATGGACTGAGAATCTATACATCCATATGTATAGATAAGAAGAAAATTTATTATTTTTGAAATTTAGACCTCGGGGTGAGCCGAGCTTAAGACGGAAATTTTAAAAAGTTTTTCTTTACAAAATTTTGTGTGCCCTGTGTTTTTTATGAAGGAAGGACTCCTATTTATTTCTGCTCTACCTCTATTTATGCAGCGTGCAGCCTCTGGAGGTGACCACATCATGGTGGAACCCAACACATTCTGCAAAAAAAAACAGACAATGGTCACCTCATTTAACGATATGATATTAAGGACCACTAGTGAAGTTACAGAGTGAGAGCACTCGCAGGTTTCCATAAATGTGATGTTTGCCTATTGGAGTAAGTGCCAAGACAGGACACAAACCAGGGACCTCTACTGATGTGACCTAATGGGTGTTTTCCATGGAATGTGCCATAAATGTCTAATAGGGGATCTATTATTAGGAGAATGGGGAGGAGGTGAACTTTGTTGTTATTCTAAGAGATGAACTGCAACAGCATATAGCGGAGAATACTCTAATAACTGATAACCAGCATGGATTCATGAAAAAACAGGTTGTGCCTAACTAACATGCTCTGTTTCTATGAGGAGGTAAGTGCAAATCTGGATGTTGGTCATGCGACTGATTTTGCAAAAGCATTTGCTACTGTCCCACACAACAGTCTTGTTCTGAAGCCACAGACATAGTGACTGGGGGACCATGCATGCCCATTCGTAAAGAATTGGTTAAGGGACAGAAAACAAGGAGTCGTTATAAATGGAACTTACTCAAAATGGGCTGAAGTTAACATTAGGGTATCCACATGGATCCGTGTTAGGCCCAATCTCTTTATTAATGACCTTGTGGATGGGATTGATAGTAAGGGGTCCGTTTTTGCTGACGATACAAAACTTTGTAGGATACTTAAAACTCAGCTTGACTATAAAATATTACAGAAAGACCTAGATAAGCTGGCAGCATGGGCAAAAACATGGCAGATGAAGTTAAAGAGGCTCTGTCACCAGATTTTCAAACCCCTATCTCCTATTGCAGCAGATCGGCGCTGCATTGTAGATAACAGTAACGTTTTTTTTTTCAAAATGTATGCAAATGAGCCTTTCTTATGTACAACTGGGCGTGTTTAAAGTTATGTCCAACTGGGCGTGTACTGTGTTCGTTACATCTGGGTGTGTTTACTTGTTTTACTAGCTGGGCGTTGTGAATAGAAGTGTATGATGCTGACGAATCAGCATCATCCACTTCTCTTCGTTACCACCCAGCTTCTGGCAGTGCACAGACACACAGCGTGTCCTCGCGAGATCACGCTGTGACGTCACTCACTTCCTCCCACAGGAACTTCATCGCGTCGGATGAGCGAGGACACGCTGTGTGTCTGTGCACTGCCAGAAGCTGGGTGGTGACGAAGAGAAGTGGATGATGCTGATTCGTCAGCATCATACACTTCTATTCACAACGCCCAGCTAGTAAAACAAGTAAACACACCCAGATGTAACGAACACAATACACGCCCATTTGGACATAACTTTAAACACGCCCAGTTGTACATAAGAAAGGCTCATTTGCATAAATATAAAAATGGTCATAACTTGGCCAAAAATGCTCGTTTTTGAAAGAAAAAAAACGTTACTGTTCTCTACATTGCAGCGCCGATCTGCTGCAATGGGAGATAGGGGTTTGAAAATCTGGTGACAGAGCCTCTTTAATGTTGATAAATGTAAAGTAATGCACCTAGGATGAAATAATTGTATTAATACATATACATTAAATGGAATAAAACTGGGGATAATTGAACAAGAGAAGGACCTGGGTATTTTGGTAACAAGTAAGCTAAACAGCAGCACTCAATGTCAGGCAGCAGCTGCAAAAGCAAATAGGATTTTATGGTGTATAAAAAGAGAGATGAAAACCTGTGATTCAAATGTAATATTACCCCTCTATAAATCCCTTGTAAGGCCACATCTTGAATTTGGAATTCAGCTTTGGGCTCCACATTGTAAAAAGGACACAGGAGAACTGGAGAGGGTTCAAAGGCGGGCGACTAGATTATTAAATGGGATGGGAGTTGTCGCTTACAATGAAAGGCTAGAAAAATTGGGCTTGTTCAGCTAGGAAAAAAGACGTCCTAGGGTATGTGCGCACACAAAATCAAAAACGTCTAAAAATACGGAGCTGTTTTCAAGGGAAAACAGCTCCTCATTTTCAGACTTTTTTTATTCAAAGTCGCGTATTTCGCAGCATTTTTAACGGCTGTTTTTGGAGCTGTTTTTCTATAGAGTCTATGAAAAACGGCTGAAGTGACATGCACTTCTTTTTTGTGACCGTTTTGCAAAACGGCCGCATAAAAAAGCCCAGTCCGAACAGAACGCCGTTTTTCCAATTGAAATCAATGGGCAGATGTTTGGAGGCGTTCTGCTTTCGATACTTCAGCCGTTTTTCAGCCCGTTTACGGGACCCGGCCGGGAAAAGCGGAAGTGAGCGCTGGCGTCTCCTGAGGAGGTGACAGGGACCAGCGCTCACAGTTCCATGGCTGCAGGCGTCAGGAGGTGAGTGAGCCTGACGGCCCGCGGCCATGGGCATGACAGCCAAAAAAGCCACCTCTCCATTCAATCTCCGTCTGAATAAGGAGGTAGCCTCACATGTAGAAGCAGGGATAAGAGGACATCCTTATAGGGTTGGGGGTCCCAGAGGTCAGGCTCCCACAAATCAGACATTTATGGCATTTCCTGTTCTTTTGATTCACATGTTAATAACATTTTAGAAAAATACTGATGAAACCAAGGACATGTGAAGATATTGAGTCACATTGGTCACAATATGTTAACTTTGTTTTTGGATACGACTACACGTAAACCAAAAGCTAGCCAAAGACATAATGGATATCATTAACAAACCAAATCATTTTACTATGTTAAAGGGCTTTCCAGTTTGATGTGCATAAAACCTAATCACGGTATAATGAAAAACTCTGCAATTTTTTAAGATGTTTTGTGTTTTGATTCCTCATATTTTGTCAAATCTAATAAAAAAAAGTGAACAAAAACATACATATTGAGAAATCTTCATTAAAACTGATGCAAAGAAAAAGTAGAATAGTTTCCCATAGCGACAAATCTGACTGAACCCCTATTAAAAAATGATTGGTTGCTATAGAAACTGCTCCACCTTTCCTTTGTACCATTTTTATAAATCTCCATTGTCCACTTAGTTGGATGATATGCTTCGGGCAGGCTGTTGGCGAGAGGTGGCTGCCTTGGCCAAAGCTTGCCTTAGAAGTTCACTATGATAATTAGCATTTTTTAACATGTGCAAGACAATTGAGGTCTGTGTATCGATAAACTATTAGGCCACATGTAGACGGCTATAATAAGGCCCTGTATATGTAATTCCAAGATTGAGGTCCGCTCACAGCTCTGTAACTGATATCAGAGAAGCCACCATGACCATGAGCTAAAAAGACGAACAGGGCTGTTATAACACATTGGAGGGCCCAGTGAAAAGATTCCATGAGTAGTACCCTCGAAACGTCTTCATTCCATTCTCTATTACATGTCGTATTATGGAAATATTCTCCTCTAGAAACATTATGTAGACTCGATTTTTTTTTTTAAAGCCCATTTTATGCTTTCTATAACCCAAAGTGCAAAAAAAAAGTGCCCAAATATTGCGGTCTATCGCATCCCTACTCCTAAAGGAGAGAGGCTTCGCATAAGCATTTCCCGACCCTCCGAATCTTATATAGACTCGATACGGAGGCACATGCAGTGCCTGTAATACAGACCCTAGGCACTCTGTCCTGCTGTACAGGCTCCGGGCAGATGGAATGAAGCCTTATAGTGTAAACTTTTGCCTACAAGTAGGGGATTGATGGCTAATATATGGTATAGTCACATATACTGTAGGCAGCACCAACTATAAATACAACCCTGTCTGGCAGGTAGACCATCAATGAAAAGGTTTCAATAAGGGTCCACATAGTGAATTATCCTGCACTCTGAAGTTACATGCCAGGATATTCTGCTAGGATGAGAAAAAGGAGGAATAGTTCCTATTCTAGCAAATTATAGCCTTGTTATTGCCCATGAAGAGGTTTCTCATCCAAATTGCCTCTTACATGCCAAGATCATAACAATCATAGTGATTGGAGTGGGAAATTACTTTATATTAGTCAGAAAATAATTATATCTGATCATTAAAAGGTGTCGCCCCAACTAGACAACCCCTTCTTAGAATGAAACCGGCGCAGCGATCAGAAATTGGTCAGCTGCTTTTGCGAGGTGGAGGTGTGTGTCTGCTCCTCTGCAGTAGGGGGAATATACATGACTCCAATAAGTCGAGTCGTGTACCCCCCTTTATTTCCCTTTTATAAAGCAGACACTGAAACAGAGTTGGAATTTAATGGCCACAGCAGCCGTTTATTATTATCATAAATAACCATAACTTTTTAAACCATATAACATAACTTTTTTGAATTCCCCTCCGAGGAATTCAACATAACATAATTAACCATATGACCCTCTCCGGGTCAAACAAAAGAATGACAGGGGCAAGTCCTTGAAGCCACCAATATTTTGTATTTACAGGTCATCTGCCCACTAATACCTTACCTCCAGCCGTAACCCGGCTCGGGGGCACCAATTACCTTTTTGCAGATGACCTCCACCATATATGTCACAGCCTTCAAAAGGGGTAACACCCTAAGAAGCCGATTTCCAACAAAATTTGGGGGTGCATCCCGTGATGCATTCCCCCCCCCCCCACCACATTTTTCGACCTACTTCAAGGACTCCCCCCGGCAGCTGCAATGACAAACCAGGATGAACACTTGAACTACTTCACACCAGTGTCCAACCCACCATATATATAAAACTTCGACCCCCCAGGCTGGGAACCACCAGCCATCAAAACACCATCCAGCGACCTCGATGAGACCCTCCAATCCACAATAAGGCGGGCGGGCGGGGACATGTTCCTGCTTCAGCGTCCTGGCGAAGAGAGGGAGAGAAAGCATAGGGAAAGGTACTTCCTCCCACCCCTTTCCTTACTAGCCCTCCTACTAGCTTATCCCAAATCCCATAGGCCAAACCAACTCGTTACCCCTCCCATCTATTTCAGTCATGGAGGCCTCCCCTTATTCTGTTTTTGTCTGCAGTACAGCCTCTTCTTGACTCAAAATAAGTCGAGTCGTGTACCCCCCTTTATTTCCTTTTATAAAGCAGACACTGAAACAGAGTTGGAATTTAATGGCCACAGCAGCTGTTTATTATTATCATAAATAACCATAACTTTTTAAACCATATAACATAACTTTTTTGAATTCCCCTCCGAGGAATTCAACATAACATAATTAACCATATGACCCTCTCCGGGTCAAACAAAAGAATGACAGGGGCAAGTCCTTGAAGCCACCAATATTTTGTATTTACAGGTCATCTGCCCACCAATACCTTACCACCAGCCGTAACCCGGCTCGGGGGCACCGATTACCTTTTTGCAGATGACCTCCACCATATATGTCACAGCCTTCAAAAGGGGTAACATCTTAAGAAGGCGACATAGGCCTTGACCACCTCAAGCCTGTGAGCTCCTCCACACACCCACCGCTCGTTCAATCCCTTCAGACAGGGCCAGACTCCACATATCCATTCCCACGTCATTCAAGTGCACTCCACCTTCCCTCCAATAATTGCCTGTCCCAGCCTCCAAATCCCAATGCCGTACAGCAACCCCCCCCCTCCCACTCCGTGCCACAAAACCAGATATGGCCCTGTTGGCCTTAATACGAGCCTTATTGACCTTATCCACGGAGCGAGCCCACCGCCAACTTTTCCTCGGGACGATCTCCGACCACACGATCACCAGTTGGGGATGTGATGACCACAAGCACAACAGGTCATGTTTGACGTCCCGTACTAATTCCCGAAAAGAGCGTAAGCCCAAATCATTCCCACCCACATGCAAAACCAAAACCCCCGGTACCCTGTCCAAAAGTACAAAGGTGTTAAACTCCGGTAACACCCTGCCCCAAGTCATACCACGGAAACCCATCCATCGTAAAATCGCTGTGTCGCGCTGAATCCTGAGCTGTCTGCCGTCGGGCCGTACATCCGCCCATATGGCACCACAGTACACATACGAATGCCCCACAATCCACACCAAACAAGGAGGAGGGCCTGCAAGACAAAGGAAAACATACTCGCACACCATTCACCCTTGCACACAACACCACATCACAGGCGGGAATGCACACACCCAGATCAGTAATGCAGAAATATACAAATTACAGCATATGAGGACGAACATATGAGCGAAAGCGCGCTGACTCCCAGCGCCCGATACGCTGCACCCCGGCGTCGTCCAAACCCCACCTTACAGCTTCCGTCGCCGCTCCTATCCGAAAGGAATGAGACGAATACTGTTCCGCCCGCACCTGACACGCCACCAAGCACTTTTTAAACACTGCCACAAACTGAAAACGCGACAGGAAAGTACCGTCCGAATGCCGAAGTAACGGGGAATCCGAAATAACCGCCTGCCAAGAACTCCCTGAGGCAGGAAACCAGACATACCGCCCTCCCTGGCAAAGCGAACAACACCAACCTCCTTCCCCTACCCATTTTATCAGTTTTGGAATAATGAAGAACTATCTCCACTCTATCCCCATACACATCTACATCATCCTGCCTCACACCTCCCGCACTAGGTGACACCAGCTCCCCCACCCGGAAAGCCCCGAAAAAAGCTAAGGAAAAAGCCAAACGAAACAGCTTAATCTCAGAAGGTGATTTACACACCTGCCACACCACCTCACCCAACTCACAAAGCAACTGAAATGACACTGGACGCCTCCTGTCCCTTACCACCACACCCTTTCTCAAACCCCGCAACGCTTGGCTCACCAAGAAATGCTTTGTGACGTCCACCAATCCCCGTAGCTTCAAACCAAAAGCAATGGCCGCCATAAAGCGATTGACCTTGGCAACCGTGCAACCAGCAGCAAATGCTTCCCCCAGCCAAAACAGCAACGCAAGTATCCTGTCATTGTCAGACACCACATCCCCCAGGGACCTAATCCACTCTTCCCACTGACGCCATCCAGCGGAATATGCTGCCCACGTCGATCTGGTTCAATCAAGGCACCGGCAGCCCGTACACCAGCTCCCAAAGATGACTGGGACAGTCCATCCCAGTCAAGTCCGTGTCCGGCACCAGCTGACGAAAACGACCCCACTGTGAGCGAGAAAGTGCTTCAGCGATACAATTTTCCACCCCCGGTACATGCACCGCCACTACCCACGCATTCAACTGCAGACAAGTGAGCACCAACTTTCTTAACAAGCGAACAACCCGAGGAGACGACGCCGACACATTGTTTATCGCCATAACAACCCCCAGATTATCGCAATGAAAGCGAACTTTCTTGTCCCGGAACCTATCCCCCCAAATGGTAACTGCCACCACGATGGGAAATAGTTTGAGCAGGGCCAAGTTGCGCGTCAAACCCCCTTTCACCCACGAGGCCGGCCACGTGCCCGCACTCCACTGACCTTTTAAGAACGCTCCGAAACCCACCGCCCCCCGACGCATCAGTGAACTCCATATCGAAACTATCCAAAGCCTGAGACATCCATAAGGAGCGGCCATTATAGGTAGCCAGGAAATTAAGCCATACTTGCAAATCCTCTCGGTGATCCGCAACCAACCTAATAAAATGATGCAGCTCCTTAACCCCCGCCGTCGCAGCTGACAGCCGACGGCAAAACACCCTACCCATCGGCATGATGCGGCAGGCAAAATTATACTTCCCCAACAGCGACTGCAACTCCCGTAACGTGATCTTTTTAAGACAACACGCTCTGTCCACCTCCAACCGCAAAGCCACCAGCTTATCCTCCAGCAATCTACACTCCATTTTCACCGAATCTATGGCAATCCCCAAAAAACAAATGGACGACGTCGGACATTCCGTCTTTTCACCCGCCAAAGGGACCCCAAACTCCCAGGACTCCCACGTAACTGTCTCCAGCAAGTTTGCGCCAATTCCCGAACCCGTCGGACCGACACACAAAAAGTCGTCAAGATAGTGTATAACCGAATTCACTCCAGCAACACTCCTAACAACCCACTCTAAAAAGGAGCTAAAAACCTCGAAATACGCACACGAGAAGGAACAGCCCATTGGCAGGCAACGATCAACAAAATATCCCCCGTTCCAGTAACACCCCAAAAGCCGCTGGCTGTCAGGGTGCACCGGCAGCAAACGAAAAGCTGCCTCGATGTCAGTCTTTGCCATCAAAGCCCCCCGTCCGTACCCGCGCACGAGCTCTACCGCCGCATCGAATGACGTATAGACGACCGAACACGTCAGGATCTATACCATCATTAACCGACAACCCTTTGGGAAACGACAAGTGGTGTATGAGACGGAACTTGTTCGGTTCCCGTTTCGGCACCACGCCCAAGGGTGACACTACCAAATCCAGCACCGGAACCGACGTGAAAGGGCCCGCCATTCTGCCCAGCTCCACCTCTTTTTTAAGCTTTTCTGATACTACCCCTGCATGCTGATAAGCCGACCGCAAGTTGCGCTGCATAAAAGGTACCGCGTGAGGCGGCGGCGGAATAATAAAACCGAACCAAAGCCCGAACTAATCAGCAACGCACCTTCCCTGTCGGGGTATCTACTTAGATAGGGGGCCATCACTGGCGTCACCCCCATGACCAGATGAACCACGTGCTCCCCCTTGTCGGCGCCCTTTTTTAAAGCATTTTGCCGCCCCGTGGGACTGACCGCTACAATGGGAACAGACATGCTTAAACTTACAGGTGGCTCCGAATTTACATTGGCCTTCATTGAATTGCCAACATGTTCCAAGCTTGGAGCCCGACGCCTGCCCTGCCTGAGCCGAGGTTCCCGCCCCATTCCCGCTCCTGGGAAAGGACTGACCCTGCTTGTACAATGCAGTTACCTTCAACCACAAGGCTATGTCCTTGTGGTCCCACCGAATGTTTGGCCGCACTGCTTTTCGCTGACTAAATTGTTCGTCGTACCGAAGCCACGCCTGACCCCCATAAACCCTATGAGCCTCCCCCACCGCGTCTAAGTAACAAAACATAGCCGAGCAATTGTCCGGCGCCTTCTCCCCAATAACACTCGCCAATATCGCGAAAGCCTGCAACCAATTGACGAACGTATTTGGGATTAACCGATACCGTCTCTTCTCCTTCTTAGTTTCGTCACGCTTAACCTTATCCAAATTAAACTTTTCCAAAGGCAGAAGGGAAAAAATTTCAACGTACTCGTCTTTCCAAATACGCTCTCTAACCTCCTGTTTCAAATGGGCCCCCAACGGGCCCTCATAACACACATAAACCTCACCCCGTGCACGATCATCTAAACGCACCCTGTCCACCTCCTTCGGCGACTCCGTCTGCACCGAGACCGCTACCGCATCCACTACCTCCCCAGGTGATATAACTCCCGTACCCAGGATTGGGGCGCTAGTATGTTGACCCGTCCAAACTGCAACCGGGGACGCAAACCGCCTGCCCGGGGGCCGGGCCCCCCCCCCCCAACCTCCCCACTAACATCCCCACTAACTCTTTCAAGCAACCCACTAAGTCCGCCAGATTATCCCTATCCCACGCGCTTGCGACGCAGGAACCCCATAACACCCTGACGCAACTACATCTGCCCCGACACCCGACATTAATAACGCAGGAAAAGGTAAAGTAGGAGTCAACTCACCAGGCTGCCCAGGGGCTGTGTACCCGTCAGCCGGACCCGCATGTCCATGTGCAGAGGCCCGCCGCTCACCATCATCCAATGCTCCGGTCCCGCTGTGGCATTGTCCGCATTGGCAATGTGTGCACGGGGAATTCCAGCTCCTGGAAGGGACTTGAGGAAGGGACATCTCATCATCCTGGCGGCACTCGACTCCTCTCTGCTGTCCTGAAACACCGGCCCCCTGGTGCCCGTTGTCTGGCACGCACACCACTGACCGCAGACGTCGATCACCGACACCCTCGCCGACTGTCATCTCCTCGTCTGATCCAGCCGGCCCTCTGGCTGGCACCTCGCCATGCAGGGCCGCCGATAAACTTCCGCCCCGTCTGGACGAAGGAGGAGGGGTGGCCGGAAGTGAAGGCCTCCAACTTGTGGACGTCGCCGCCGGGCGCCGCCGCGTTCTGGGATTCCTCCCAGGACCGCCCGCGGAGCAGCAGGCGTCTGCACCGCAGCCCGGCCTGAAGGGTCCACAGAGGGGCTCCTCCTGCAGCGCCGTGCCCGCGGGATCACTTCTGGACTCAGTCGAGCCGGAGGTCGCGAGCGCCTCGTGGTGCGCTTCGCACCGGAAGTGCCGGCTGCATCCGGCGTCGTCGGGGAGACAGGCTCTCCTCGCCCGCTCCCTGTCCCCCGCGAGCAATGCGCTCTCACCTCCGGCAGCTCCTGCACCGAAGGAGCTGATGCTGCGGGGGTGCGCTCCCGGACTGCTCCCTGAGCCTCCGATGAGTCCCGGACATCAGCTGACGCCGGACCCGCGATCAGCCCCGCAATCTCCCGCTGCAGCCAACCCGGCTCCCTGGAAGCAGCAGCGGTCAGCAGCTGCTGCAGCAGCTCAGCGGCAGATGAAGCAGAGGAGGGGAAGGACATGTTCCTGCTTCAGCGTCCTGGCGAAGAGAGGGAGAGAAAGCACAGGGAAAGGTACAGCCCCTTACTTCCCCCCACCCCTTTCCTTACTAGCCCTCCTACTAGCTTATCCCAAATCCCATAGGCCAAACCAACTCGTTACCCCTCCCATCTATTTCAGTCATGGAGGCCTCCCCTTATTCTGTTTTTGTCTGCAGTACGGCCTCTTCTGTGGTATTGCATGGTGCCCTTTCAAATGAATGGCTGACAATGTGATGTACAATGATCATCCATAACATTACAACCACCTGCCTAATATTGTGTAGGTTTCCCTTGTGCCACCAAATCAGCTCTGACCCATCTAGGCATGGATCCACAAGACCCCTGAAGGTGTCCTGTGCTATCTGGCACCAAGACATTAGCAGCAGATCCTTTAAGTCCTGTAAGTTGTGAGGTGCGGCCTCCATGGATCTGACTTGTTTTTCCAGCACATCTCACAAATGCTTGCTAGGATTGAGTTCTGGGAAATTAGGAGGCCAACTCAACACCTTGAACTCTTTGTCATGTTCCTCAAACCATTCCTGAACTATTTTTGCAGTATCCTGCTAAAAAAAGGCACTGTCATTAGGAAATAATGTTTTCATGAAGGGTGTACTTGGTCTGCAGCAATGTTTAGGTAGTTGG